>NW_010234857.1:28065-36582 GCF_000690775.1 Eurypyga helias
TCGTGGTAAATGAGGCAAAGAAGATAAACTTCCCATCCTGCCCACAAGCCTGCATCAGAAGAAAAACAAAAAATAAAAAAGCGAAAGGGGCCGGGGGGAAGCATGTCCTCCAACTTTGAGGTGATGTTCTGGATGTGCCCAGAAATGAAGCTAGGGAGCAGGGCAAATGAGTTTCCAAAGGCAAAATCCCTGTTGAATTTAGCAGCCAGCACCTGCTGCAGCAGACACCTCTGCTCATGGTACGCCTGGCACAGCCAGTCAAACCTAGCAGAAAAGCTCCTTGAATTTAAATTTTTCCTGCTTTGCCTTCACTGGTGGAGCAACACCCTGAACACGAAGCCCACAGGTGACTGTGCTGACAGTACCTGCAAAGGGAGCTCCTGTAGAGTACTTTCTGCCCTGGATCTCAGCTGTGCTGGAAGGGGGAGAGAGTGGTATGGCGAAAAACAAAACACCGTTTGTGGTCTCCCCTGGATTTGAATTATAGCACGTTTCCTTTCTACTCACTGTCTACCCTAAAGTACCAAGGAAATTACTTTACTCACTCTATTATTTGCTACCAAAGTACTACATGACAGAGAGATACAGCTTTTTTTTGTTACCCGAATGAAAACATTCAGCTTACCAAGCATGTTTGATCAGGATATATTGAAAGCACTTACTGGAAATAAGTGCTTTCTATGCTTTGGAAGGCATATTTAGTCCAGATATGGTCTGGCTGCTTCACATTCCTGCCATGACACAAAGAAGCTTTCCCACAGGATAAACACCTATGTAAATGGAAGTTACAGCTGCTGTACATTACCAGCATAGTACAAAACAGCTGGAATATGCTTTGGCCCACTGACTTTGCTGATAGAGGGAAAAGGGAGAATAGGCTTAAGACAGGTAGCATGTTATTTAAAAAAAAAACCAACACATTTTCTATGAGCTCTGCAAACAAAACTAACTCATAGAAAGGGTTTTAGCACCATCCAGAGTAAATTAAATGTTATTTTATATCGTTATCTCATCAGTAATAAAAATCAGTTTAAATAGACACTAATGAATATATATTTGAAAAGCAGCTCTTTAATGCAAGTAGTCTGTAAGTTTTAGGGGAAAACGTATCACTCAGAGATAATTCATTATAAGAGAGGATCGCTGTATCTTTAGTCCCAGACCATCAATGGCCAAATGTTATCATTTTTCTTTATAGCTACTGTATGGAAACAATTAGTATTCTTAATCCAAAAAACCAGCATAGGAAAATTGTCTCTAACTGGTATGCATTCTAGCATTTCTGGGGAAGAATTCAAAGTCTCAAAACATTTCTGACCATGACTCACACCCTAGAAGAAATGCTAGTGGGATGACACAGGTTAATTTTGTTTTCCCTGTGCCATACTCCTTTCTGCAAACCTCAGAAATGAGACGTCTCAAAGCTTTATCTTCCATGAAATATCAAAATATCATTGAACTAGTAATAAGCCTCTTTCTGCTTATTTTTAAAAATGTATTTGGCAACTGCAATCTTGTAATTTAGTTAAATGTGTGAAAGGGTTCTTTGCCAGTCAGTGTTCTTTTAAAAGCTTAAAATGTAAGGAAACAAACTAACATTAGTGTCCATTTCCACAAAATCACCTGGAGTAAAATATTTTCAGGATAATATTAAAGATAGTAGTACAGGCACTTCTAACAGCAACAGGAATGAACCCAAATCAAGACTCAAGCATTACAGACTTGAAGGTTTTTTTCCTGTTGGAGCTCTATATATGTGTTGTCTTCCAGAAAAGAGCTCTATAGAGCAATCCCTCCTTGTATAGCAAGCTATGATCTCAGGCTAACGGCTAGCCCTAACTTACAAGGAAAGAACAGATAATGAGAATTAAACTACCGTCTTACATCTATTCATTCTATTCATTCACAGGAAGCCCTTGGTTTTCAGAGGAAAGTCTCATGTGCAGTGAGTCAGGAGCATCAAGAGTGGAGAATCCTGTTAGCATAATTTTTTTTCTTCTTAGAATAAGAAGTATTTTGTTCCATAGGCTTAATGAATTGTCATTGGCTTTTCTGTGTCATCTCTCTTTCATTAGACCCATCCAACAGAAAAAAATTAATTTTCCATTGACCACCTGGATTTTGGTAATTGTCAGCCTTCTTCTAGGCTATAATATTCTTTTTATTTGGAGGAAAAAAATAGTCAAGGTTACATCTAGTCCTTAGAATCACGTAATGAACGCCATTTAAAGCTTTGCAATGTATGCATATCCAGCTGAGAACATAAGGTGACCAAAACTAACACACCAACTTTTTCTGTCCCTGTACCAATTTGAAATAATCAGGATGTTCTTGATCCTTATTTAGCACTGTGGTGGTACAGTGTGTTTGGTCTGTAAGAGAGCTTTACCATGTCATGTTTTGCACAGGCCAGCTTGCTCTCCAAGCCATGTATCTTTTTCATCTCCACTAGCCAGCAGTTGAGAATTGCTTTCCACTACACTTGAGATTCAGAAATAACTTCTGGGGTTTTTGCCCTCCAAAGAGACAGCCTCCCTGTCATTGAGCAGTGATCAGTCTTCTGGTTATCGTGATTTTCAACTGCCTGCAATCAATAAAAGATTTAATTATTGTACAGCCTTAATGCATAATGCTGACAGTATGATAGACCTCCTTGACCAACAACTATCTCTGTCTACCATGGTTTGCAGGCAGAATTATACCTCTTTCTTTTTTGTGTTTGCAACTTTAGGCACTACTGTTGACTGAAGCAATTGAAAACTGCAGTAGTGATAGTACAGTGCAACATATCGTCTGGGAACTGAAGTACTATACACCAGTCTCCTAACAGAGTGTTGTGAGCAGCTGATAATGACAGTTCAGTGCATTTGAAAACGTGAGTTTCTTATTCCGGACTCCAAAGAACTTGGAACACAAATACATTGCAAAAGGAGCCAACCACATAAAAAAGCATTCTTAAAAAAGAGTATGCTGCTTCTGGATGCTAGTGGGAGAAATAATACAACCAAGGTTCTCCACTTTTGCCTGGGGCCTGGTGCTTTTTTCCTGGAACATGACTGCACCATTCAGCCTGGGGAATGTAAAACCCCGCTGGGATGGAGTTCATCTTCAGACCAGCCCGTTAAGTGCTGTGTTTTGCATTTGGGCCAAAACCAGTCCTGATAACACACCAGTGTGTTGGCTGTCGCTGAATGGCACTTGCACATCGCCAAGACTTTCTCTGTTTCCTACACCCCCCAGCACCACCAAGAGAGTCAGCTGAGGGTGGGCATGAAATTGGGAGGGGTCACATCTGGGACAGCTGACCCCAGCTGACCAAAGAGATATCCCATGCCATGTGCCATCATGCTCAGCAGTAAAAAGACAGGAGGAGGAAGGGGGGATGTTTAGTGTGATGGCGTTTGTCTTCCCAAATAACTGTGATGGAGCCCTGTTTTCCTGGAGATGGCTGAACACCTGCCTGTCCATGGGATGTAGTGAATGAATCCCTGGCTTTGCTTTGGCTGCAAGTTCATCTTGTGCTTCACCTGGTAAACTGTGTCTTCATTCATGGGTCCTCTCACCTGCCTTGTATTTTGTCTCCACCCTTAGCGGGGAGGAGAGGGGAGTGAGGGAGCAGCTGTGGGGTCCTTGGCTGCTGGCCAGAGTCAACCCACCACACACATGTACTGTTTCTTTTTAGTGGAGATTCCTAATAACTATAGAAATCACCTAGAACAAATCAAAGATAGTCTTTATAGTTCCCATATATTGTTTTACATCTCTTTTAACACCCCTCTTTATGTAGTGGAACTGTGAACACATACCTCTTGCTCACAGTCGAAAACATTTCTTGCAGACTGCTTAATTGGACCCTTTTTTCTTAATACCTTTTTTTTAAATTCAAATATCTTAGCATGGTGGCTGAGAAAATTCATTAATAAGGCAAGTTAATTTCTTCGCACTGGGCACAGAAAAAGTAAAGGCTGGGCACATTTTCCTACACTTCATACTTTTATCCATGTTCTGGAACAGTCACATGAAATGTGAAGAAACACTATAGTTAATTTACTTTACCCCAGTTTCTAGCATGATTGAAGGCATCCCACAGATCCTATAGGAGGAACTTGCCAGAAGTGCTGCTGTTCTACATCACTGTCCACATAGTCTGTAGCTTTTGCATTGCTTCTGTGAACAGATTTTGTAACACAGCTTCCATATCCAACCATGTTCATTTTACAAATAAATTTCACCTAAATTTTCTGTCTTTGTTACTGTGAAATTCACCTCATCCAGGTAACAGAATTTAATGACAATTAAACTGTTAGGACTGTAAGCAATAGAATGCAGATGCTTTAAATGGAATATGAGGTGTTACTCGCAACCTGTGCAAGTGCAGGTAGTCCCTGTACATCAAGGGTGGGCTGCTGTGTCTCACCTGCTCAGCATGGAGATCTCTCCATGGCAGTTTCAGAGAGGGTAAAATGGCACTTGACACGGAATGGAGTTCCTTTTCTTGCTATTATGGGCAGTTGCCTAAGGATTCAGCCGGCAAAAGTCCTGAAGCTGCTGAAAGAAGGCAAATAAGATTAGTAGTTGCTGTACATGCTCAGCTGTTGGCATCTTCCCAAGTAACAAATAGGGTTACTTTACCCTATTAACTTTTTAGTCCTTCAGATCTTCTGACCTGAGAGTATGCTTCCCAGGTGCCCTATTAAAAGAACTTCACAAGATTTCTGCTGCTCTGGTTTCACCAGGTGTTTCATTTCATCTGGGGGAGGGCAGTCTCACCTAGGGTTAATTTTCTCTGTTATTTCACAGAGCCTTAACCTGAAAACCGCTGACAGAGTACCCACAACTGCAGGTTCTTGACCATCATTCTTTTTCAGCATATTTACAGTATGAACATTTTGTATGGTAATATATAACAACGGTGTTGCAATCTGCATTAACCCAATCAATATGCCTGTAATTCGTATTCAAGTTAATTTTGCAACTGCACATGTGGTTTTATGCTCATGTCCTATAAAACAATTAGAAAATATATAAAAATAATACTTTTTACAGCTTTCCTTGTAGACAAAGACTCCTAAACATCTGTGTTCCATTGGATTATATTACAAGCTTAAATATTTCAGGGTTCCCAGCAGGACACCTAAAACCAAAAAAATGCTGTAATTTAATTATATCTATTAATGAAATTCTCTAAACTTCTATCAGTCTGGAGCTTTATGGCGAACTTCTGTATGTCAAAACTCACACAGCTGTATCACATTCAGAATCTGGCCTTATTGAAACTCATTTCAGTAAATTAAGCTGAGATAAGCTATGAAAAATTTAGATCATTAAAGGGAAGAAGAGTCTTGCAAAAAAAAAAAATTTAATGTTAGCATAAATAATTCCTAGCATAAATTATGTAAATTTAGTTTTTAAACAGTTACAGAAAAAGAACACAGTGTCCAAGTGAACTAAATATTTGGTGGCGTCCTAGCTATTTGAGGCTCAGTAAGTACCAGTTCAATCTCATTATAGTAAAATAAATAGTGAAGCAGTTCCAGTTTCTTTTATGTTTATGAAATCAGATCTTTTCTTTCTTTCAAATACAAGAAAGAATAAAAGCTAACAATAATGCACGCACACATACACATACACTTCCTACTTCAGAACAGAGATATATGCCAGTATTACCTTCATACCTGTACAAGGTATTCAATTTTCTACCACTTTGAGATACGAGATAGGAAAAAACTCCCTAACAAATGCTGGTACGTCTTTTACAAAAAGAAGATAGGATAGTTCTGCTTTTTTTCATAGTAATAGATCACATATTTCCAGAACTGTACACTGCTCGTGTTATTATGAAGCTGTATATCACAGACAGTGGCAAAGACCACCTTCCTCCTGTGTTTATACTCTTATACATATGCAATTCATAAAATATTTACATGTGTTTCCTGTTTTTTTGTTTTGGAAAGCAAAATAAAGATATACCATTATTTCCTTTCTTCGAGAAGTCATGTGTATGCATGAACTCATATGAGAGGGGGGTAACTCATTTACCTTGCATCACCGTGGTACGTTAGGGGTCCCTCTCGTTACATCTTGGTTATGTCTGCAGTTATCTGATACCAAATGTTACTTCCATCTCCTTCCCAGTGTTTCTTTGCTCTTCTTCTCTTTCTGCTTCACTCTCCCCCCTTTGCTTTTTAACAGCTTCTAACCATTTCCTGCTGCATAGTGGCTGAGAAAGCTCTCTCAGGTCCCAAGTGCAAGTCAATAAGTTACAGTGATTCATAAAAATAAGTCTGTCATCATTATTGTTCAATTATTGCTCGATCCGTTGAAAGATTCTTCAAGAGCTGGAGGTTTCCTCACTAATATTTATAATCTGCATTGAACAGTGCTAATGAATGAGTGGGTGTACATTAGGCTGAAATGCAGTGGTATATGATTTATACTAAGTCCATGTCTGATTGTTAATGTTAAATCCATTAATGTGTCTCTTAGATCTGCCTTAATGTAATTCCCTGCATACAATAGAACTTAAACATTCCCATTTACTTAGCTTTTCATTACTGGTTGACTATTTGTCTTTATTGCATCAGCCTATGATAAATTCTACTTGGGATATTTTGAAAAATATCACTTTATTAAAGCTTCATTTGTCAGAAGCCAATATCTTAAAAATTATTGGCATGTTTGGTAAAAACCAGCTTATGGTAAAAATGTCAGAAAAAGAAATTCAAAATATTCAACCCTAGTTCATAAAACCAAGATCCTAAAGGAAGAAATCCACATTTTGTCTCGGGGAAAAGATATTCACAAACAGTTTTCGCTTGGAAGAATAAAAAGTACTATGTTTACCTTAACTGTCACCTCCTGAGTGTCTCCAAGGGGGGAATTCTTTTCTCTAGCTCAAAATTGCTTTCTCCTGGAAAAAGCCATTAGACAAAAAGTGTAAACAGGAAAAACAGGGTAGGGAGAACATGCTGGAAATCATCAGCTTCCAGCTCAGGTCACGCATTTCACAGCAATTCTGCCAAGACCACTGAGTATTAAATACACAGGCTGACTACAGCATCTCTTCTCACGTACAGGAGTTTTCCATCCATGATAGATACAAACCCAGCATAGGACTGCCAAGTCAGCCTGGGGTGTATCACTGATGCTGCTTCCATGCCGTATGTCTTTTTTTCTTACCTGAATGTTTCTGTTGTTGACTAGGCAGACTCAGGGAGAGTTACTCTGTCACTATATAGCTGTTATTTTCAACCCGTTTTGCTGAAGGAGTAAGCCAGAATCAGAGCCTTGTAGGCTTGATTTTATCTTAAGAGGAATGATGGGTAATTTGATAGAATGCAGATCATTTACAAGTATAAAGTACTTCTTTTCTGCTGCAGGAGACATTAAACAACGTCGCTTCTTTCTTCACATTCCCATAGTTCTTTTAGCCAAATATTTACCTCCCAAAATTTCTCTCAAAGCAACAGCGTCATCCTCATTCACTCTTCCAAAGCATCCTTGGCCTCTGGTATTCTAGGCCTCTGCTTTCACCCCTGCCTTTTCTTGCCTAACCTGATACTCAACAGAGCTCCTTCATCCAAATACCAAATAGTTTTGTGCAGGCTTTTGTTTGTGTAGGAATGCATTTTCAGCTGCCTGCCACACACTTTAAATGAAAATCAACAGCTGAATTTAGCCATCTCAGGACTTCCACTGTTACGCAGCATATGTTAGTCAGATTCAGAGGTGTGTCTTTCCAGCAACGCAAAATCACTAGAAGCACACCTTTATCAGTTCCCTGAGTTTTTCTTCTCATTAAGGATATACAAAACCCACATAGTAAATACAACACTATAGCTCTAAGGTGTCAATCTCTGAAAATAGGATTTGGCCTGGAAGGCCCCTGCACTAAACCAACCCTCCTGGCCAAAGAGCATCTCCTGCTCCTCAGAAAGGACAACTACCACAGCTGCCCATAAAGGACCATGCAAGCTGGAGTCCTTCCTAGCAATTCTCTTGAGCAGTTTTTTCATTGTCCCTCACTCAGAGCTCTGTCCAGAAATACAGTGTAAGTCCAAGTGTATAACCTGCTGTAAATTATTCCACCACATTTAGAGAGATCTTTAAAAATCCCAACAAATAACCCCTTTTGTTATATCAATTATATAGTAATCTCAGTGATCGCTGAGATTATCAAGTTTTGTATTAGGTTTTCAAAACCTAAACCAAAAGTTTCCTTGTTTTGTATTCTTACATTCTAATCTCCTTAGAGTCTAAGAACAGAACTCAATTTTTCACAAATTCTCCTGCCAGCACAGGCAGCCTGGATCTCTTGGCCTGTGTCACTCTAGACTTGGGCAACTTGGAAATATGTGAGTTTGGACTGGTAAAAACCTTTGAATGGCTTTGAGCCCAGTTCTTCTTAAGGTTAACAAGGAATTTCCTTTAAATTAACACCTTAAAGTTGATTTGGATATAAAAGGCTGTGAGATTATTTTATCATTCTTGCTATACAGAGCTTTTCCTTCGTTTCTT
>NW_010234857.1:36618-45122 GCF_000690775.1 Eurypyga helias
GGGGCATCTGCTTTCCCAGGCTGGAACCGGCTTTGCTGGCTCCCAGAACTTGCAGGCAAAAAGAATTTGCAAGTCATACAGGCTCACTGCTGCAAGCAGAACAGGCTATTTGCAGATGAATGTTGGTTCTTGATAGTTCTGTGGATCCTGCCACAATCTGTCTCCCAGATAAGACTCAAAATTGTGCAAAATGTTGCAGTCTCTGCTTAGTGGCAATTTAGCAACTAGACAGCATTGATAAGAAGGGAATGTAGATCACTGAAGATTGGTTCTAGTCACACAAAGGGTACGTGTTGATTCCGAAAATGTCAGAAAATCCCATTAAAACATCATAGCCTCCTAAATAATAACCCTGGGACCTGCTGGTGTATTTTTCTTTTGATTCACTTCGCTGATAGAGGTTACAGAAATATTTGTCACATAAATTAAATACTATAGGTGGCTAGCAGAACATGCACAAAAATCTGCAAACATGTGGTATTTTCTTTTTAGTTGTTTTTAATCTTATCTTGGCATTTTCTGATTTTGATACAAAAAAATCAAGAATAAAATAAAAATGTAAAAAAAATCTAATTTATGACTGTGTTCCAGAACTGGTAATAATTGATATTTTTTTTTTTTTTTACAAGGAATGATATTTTCTGAGCTCATTCCAGTTATGAGGGTGGGAAGAAGTTTGTCCAAAACCCACAGTAGATGCTGACATACTTATAGACAGTCTTCGCAGAGGAATTGAAAGAGAATGGACTTTTGGGAACAAAACCATTTTCTCCCTGCTAGGTCTGATGTCTGACTTCCTGCATCTTGCTATTCAGTAGTTGGCACAGAAATTTCACACCAATGGTGCCATGGAATTTTAAAGTTTTTGAGGCATATTTGTGCCCTGCTGACCCTGACCCAAGCTAAGCAGCCATTAAGTTGGATGGCTCCCTCAGCCTGCCCACACTTCCCAGATTATCTATCAGTGGGCATATGCCTAGGAAATCCTACCCTAACCACAGCCCAAGATTTTAGTTTCCACCATCCCATCCTAATTCTCAATCCTAAAGGTATTACTTTGCTCATTAAAAAATAGATGTGTCTGCATATATTGTCTTTCAGACAAGCCACTAGGCAGTAGTGCCTGGTTTGAGAAAAATCAGGTATGTCTTGTTACAAGGTTGGTGATAGCACTTCCTAAACAATTCCTTTACGAAATTAATTTCTTACATTACTAACAATAATTCAGATCTGTTTGCAGTAATGTGAATGGAGAAAAGCCAAAGCCCAGATGACAAGACATAAAATCAGAGCCAAAGGAAGATATAAAACCTGGGCTATTTTCTCACCCTCATAGAAGATCCCTCTAAGGGGATGCCAAGGTTCATTAATAAGTCAGTGGACAAAACTTGCTATGACAAGTTACTTTAAGTGCGATTAACTTGCACACGAACAGTGCTTGGCTCTGGCTGTGCTAATTTGAAGTTATCAATCTGCTGCTCCCACCTAGTGTGCTTCTAGAGGTTCCTTTAGCGCCATGAGCATAAACATGCTGGTGCTTCTGCATCTGGGAGGTGTTTAAAAAAGAGTAGTAGCTTTCTGTTAGGTATGCAGTCTCCAGCTGAACACATATTTGCCCTCTTATAGCTCGATACGGTTTCCAGTCTTTCCACTTATCTCAGTGGTAAGCAGAACAGATTTTAATTACCTTTCTATGGCAAAGAAAATGCTTGGGGCTAGTGAGTAACAGGGATACTTCCTACTTCTGTGTTCCTCAGAACTCCTGCTATAGTAAATCGCCACCATTTGTATTCCCCCATGGTAAAACTGGTCATAGCAAAGTGGGTTTCTTTGCTTGGTGTCACTGTGCACCTTAAGGGTCTGGACACAACACAGAGGTAAGGACTTTATTAAAATGATACCACAGATAAGAAAAAATAGACCAGCAAATTACCCCACAAAGAAATGTATGAAACATTCTGGAAGCCCAGATTTTAGTGATAAACATGCTTATTTTAGTTGAATAACTATTTATCATTCATCATTTTGGTAAGAAGAGGGAATGGTTACTTTGCACAAATGTTGTGTTTCTCAATGTGTGTGCTAGTTCTGGTTGGGATAGAGTTAATTTCCTTCACAGTAGCTGATATGAAGTTAATGTTTTGGATTTGTGCTGAAAACAGTGTTGATAATGCAGGGATGGTTTGTTGTTGCTGAGCAGTGCTTACACTGAGTCAAGGCCTTTCCTGCACCTCACACCACCCCACCAGTGAGTGGGCTGGGAGGCGCACAAGAATTTGGGAGGGAACACAGCCAGGACAGCGGACCCCAGCTTACCAAAGGGGTGTTCCAGACCATGTGATGTCATGGTCAGCATATAAAAAATGGGGGAAGAAGAAGGAAGGAGGGGGGGCATCCAGAGTGATGGCGTATGTATTCCCAAGTAATCGTTACATGTGATGCAGCCCAGCTTTTTTGCATATGGCTGAACACCTGCCTGCCAATGCGAAGTAGTGAATTAATTCCTTGTTTTGCATTGCTTACATGAGCGGCTTTTTCTTTGCCTATTAAACTGTCTTTCAACCTGCAAGTTTTCTTATTTTTACTCTCCCCCATCCCACCATGGGATTTATTCACTGCTTTAATAATTTAGTATGTTGTCCATTAGATTGAGGAAATATTTGTTACAGTTTTGTACAAGTACTATATCCAAGTGTGAAAAATAGATCTGAATTTACATATAATTTAACAAATAGACCTGGCTCTATTCTCCATTATATTTTATCTTGGTGTAATTCAGCTAATTAGTTAATGTATTATCTGTTAGTATGTGTATAATGTTAAACTTTAATTTTTTCTCAGAGGTACAGAATGAATTTGGTCAAGAGACCAGACTCACTGAAACAGTAAGCCCCTAAGGGCATATAGGATCATACCTGCAAAAGAGTACAGATTTCTAGTTCCTGCTAGGTCCCTAAATCCCAATAGTTTCAGTTAAAGTTGGCCAGTTAAATATTTTTATGGTTTGGAGCCACATCGGGTGCAAGAGCATGCAAACTTCCACTACTGTCAATTAAGCTGTCCTAGCCCACTGCCTGTGAAACCTGTCCCAATAGCTGCTTGGAAATATACACGATGAAATGAACTTTGTACACACGCATGCTTGGGTGCACAACAAGACTTTTTTGTGTGGATATGTATAAGTGTGCGTGGGTGTGTATACAGATATACGCATACACAGCAGCGTCTAAGTATGGATTTATGTGCGTACCAGATACTACCACTTTTCATAATCTTGGCCTGTGATACACAGCATGGATTTGAGACACAGGACTGACATGAACCGATGAAAGTAAGGTTTAATTTTTTAAAAATTTCATCCATGACTAAGATTATAAAAGTTTGAATGGCTCATCTATTTAGTGAAGTTATTGGCAGGACTATTCACAGAGCAGCACATTTTAAGAAAATAATGCAGAGAACTTGCAGTGAGCCGACTCCAAACCTGCAGAGAAAGCCCTGCTCCCAGAAATGTATCATCCTCCCAGCCATATCACCATTTTTCACAGTATGCCACGAGATATGGCAGGGGGGAACATTCTGCGTTAACCAACAAAAAGGAAAACAGATGTCATTAACTTACTGTTGACCATGAATTTGAAGCAAAGTGTTGAAACCGTAAGCTACTTCTGGACGTCTGTAGTATCTGATGGAAGAAGTTTGACAGGCAACCCCTACAACTGTCAGGCCCCCAAAGCAACGAAGTAGAAAATAAAAGTGCTCCCAAACACGTTTAAAATGATTCATCTCACTGTTTCGCTTTGAAACGAGGAACAAAAATGGAAGCATTCCTATTCCCTATTGAAAGTAATCACAGTTTTATACCCCTCAGTATTTACATAGAGAGAGCTGTTTATTTAGAATCCTTGGTGATAAGGACGCAGCAAGCTCATAACTTATTATATATTCTCTTTTCATTTTGTCTTTTTTGGGGCGAGAATTATGTATATTTTATGATAACCCAAAATGACTTATACATAAAAAATACAGACTTTAAAGATAAAAAGGATTAGTAGCAGGTAATGCATTTTCCATGAGTGGCTATAGGGCTCTCAGTTCCAGGATGTACAGGCTGCATACAAATGAATTGATAAAAGTCTGAGGCTGCGGATGGGTAGAAAGGCTCATGCTTTGCTGGAGATGATTCTTAAAGTTACAATAAATCAGACAGACAGTGTCGGCCTTTGAGGATAAACCTGTGATGGCTTGTTGTGCCTCTTTGAATCGCCTCAGAGGCCCAGGGACTAAAAAGTGCCTAGATGTCACATTAAATCTACCGGGAGGATGGAGCACTTCAAAGAGGAACGCAATCAGATCTGATGGAAAATACATTTTCTGAAAGCTACTGACAAAAAAGTAATCTTTGATGTGGATGTTGAATAACAATTGATATTGTCTTTCCTGACATTTTTCATTATTGCTGTCTTATACAGCCTACTTCATGTATTAAAGCAATATTAACTGTTTGACAGGGACAAATCCTCAAACTATCACATAAGCAATTGTTTCTGAATTGTCTTAGCCCACTGCCTGTAAAACCTGTCCCAGTAACTGCTTTTAAATATGATGGTATACTCTTTTTCTTGACTAGCTAGACAGTGTCTGAGCCTTGGCATAATACAATAGAGTCTAGGGGATATTAAAAATGGTTAGGTGGTTATGAGGTGTCATTTGATTATAAGCAAGGTACAGCAGTGTTTTCTGAAGGTGACTTTTAATGAGAGAGGTCTATAAAAAGTTAGTCCTTATTATTACCAATCTACAATACACATTTATAGCAAGTATATCTACCTGAGAAATTTCAAATCTCCTGCAATTCTCACAGCTTAAAAGAAGAAAAAATAAATGTACAGGAGATCTTTGTTATTTATGCAAAGAAATAAAGCAATCTGTAGCTGTACAAAATGCTATAAAATATACTCTAGATAAATCCCCCAGTTGTTACTGGAGAGAAATTCAAGCAGATCTAGAAGCTACATGTCATTTCAAAGGGCCGGATCCCTCCTGAGGTTTGATGTCTTAACCCCCTACTATAACAATGTGCTGCTTTACCAATGTGCTGCTTTACCAAAGATTTTTATAAATCCAGAACCCCAGATTCCTAGATGACCTTGAGCTACCAAGCAGGTAGGTAGAAAGGCAGCTGTAGCTCTAATCAGACTGGAATACAGGGGTTAACTGCATGAGCACAGGGAAAAGCACATGTACCGAAAACCCAAGCCTGAGCGTAAATTGCAACAGTGAGATAATCTACCGCACTCAAGCTCCCACAGGTTACTGGTATTTCTGTTGCACTATAAAATAAGGAAGATGTGGCTGTCGCTGCGTACTTCCAATTTCCTTGACAGTCTTCATTTTTTCACACTTTTGCAAGTTGACTTAACCATCTTTTTCTCCCTTACCTCTACCACTACCAAAGCCACCACCAGGAGCCTTTTGCAATCACTCATTTCAAACAATTGCTGCTTTTCATGGAAAAGTCCCTCGATAAGGTTTTCTGTGGAGTCCCTCCCTAGGGAAGATGTTTAATGGAGTACAGTTAACCTGTTGTGTAACATGAACTGAGAATAATTCACTTAAGAGGCTCCACAGAGTAATTGAAAGAGTCTCTCTCAGGAAAGTGTAAGCAGCATCGCTGTCCGACTGCACAATGCGCATCTCTAATGCATTAGATATTTAATTATCAAGCAGAAGAGTTTCAAAGACAGCATTCGGCTACACCTCTTTGCTGCACAGAAACACACCTCTGTTACTCTCCCACAGGGAGGAAAAGCTGTCATTCCCCGCTCTTCTGCATTGCCTTTGGCCCTGACTGTGTGTGCTCTGGAAGACAGTCATCAGCGGGAGGGTGAGGGTAAGTTGCATTGCCACTAACATTTCTGCCAAACCCAGTCCATGTGTGGCTAGTGCCAAGTTACCAGTTTCCCTATGGAACCAGGCATTCCGACATACTTCGCTTCTGCTCAGAAGGTAGTTGCTGTCTTCTCATGAAGTAGAGACAATGAAACTTTCTGTTCTTGGATGATTTGCAAGTGATAAATGGCTCTACTCCCGCACTTCAAAAAAAAAAAAAAAAAGATATCATCAACATCCTCAGCATCTTCAAAGGTTATTCTTTCTTATCTCCTAATCCTGACTGCTGCTGCATTATTTCAGAGTTGGCTGAGGCCAAATACATCCTGTATATACTTCCATCTAAAGTTCACACTATACCCTTTAGGACTGCAGCTCCTTGCCGCTTCAACCCCAGTTGTTCCACCAGGAGGGATTTATTTTCTTTCATTCTCTCCGTTGCGCTGTCCCTGGTGGGAACCCATCCACTCCCAGGTTTCCTAACACCTTCCATCTGAGTTATTGAAATGAGGCTGCTTGGCCAGCTGAAACTTCTTTGAAGTCTGGGAATATTTCAGATGTCAAGTCATGAGGATTTCCTCTCTCTTTATTTTAGACTGCTGCTTGTGCTTGTAAAAATCTATGAACTACTAAGCATTAAAACACTATACACAGTGAACTGCTGGCACTGATTTTGCAATTGTACAGTAAATGCAGGAAAGGAAAACCACAGAAATTACCATAATGCATCCTCCGTGGAAATATTAGAAGGATTATTGTTGTTGGGGGATGGGGAAATAAAGATCCATTAGTTGGCAAAAGATGTGTAAAAAGCTTTTTTGTTTTGTTCTTATGCCACTGAGGTCAAACTGACAATCCTCTCCCTGCACAGTTCATGGTTTGACTGAGAGGACGTCTGGCTAGCACCACACCAGAAACATTGCAGCTGCATCATGCAAAGCAGCCAGCCAACATGAACTCATGCTACTGCGCCACTTTTGTCCAAAGTTTTCTGGTGGGTTAATACCGTTTCTGCAGGCTATACAACAGATCCACCATTGCCTATCTTCCTATGGCCAGCAAACACGTCACCCCGTGCGGTCTGGCTTGGACTGCAGTGCTAGCACATGCCCTCACATCACTTGTGCTGCTCCTTGGGGTATGATATTAAACACAGGGCAGCTACTGCTTCCATTGCTGGTTTGGGGCTTAATTACATAAGACACAGAGACACGGTGTGTAACTGCAAAGTTCAACAAAGCAAAGTAAGAAGCAATCAGCAGGTCAGGGTGTAAAAGAAATGTAATCTTGCATTAATGAGAACAGGGCACTTGAGAGACAGCTGATCTTCAAGGGGAACAGCCAGGGCAACTTCCCAGGGCTCCAGACTCGTGGTGACCCTTTCAAAGCTCAAGTTTGGCAGCAGTGAAGGGTCCTGACTTGGTATGCAGGGAGAAGGAGGAAGAGGGAAAGGAGACAAGCCATGACTCCTTCCTATAGTTCTCACAAGTACAGGCTTGCTGCAGAAGCAACCAAGTTGCTCCTACTGGGTAGCCAAGGTCCAATACATTGTTAGTACAACACCTTCTACGATTCAGCCCAGCTCCCTGTGTAGACCACAGTCCTCTGCTACAGCTAACCATTTTTGTATGCACAAAGCAAGGGAGGGCCATGACATCTTACAGGCTTTGAATTACTGCTGCCAGAGAGAAGGAGCCCAGATTTAGCACTTAATTTTGCTCATGCCCCTTCACAGCCTCTGCACACACCTCTGCACATTGAGCTGGGCTTACAGATTCATATCTTTCCTGAGCAGAGCTGTGAAAGGATGCAAATTGCTCCGTAATTACTCAGATGCCTTACAGAGGCCTGTGCTACTCAATGTCCAATTTATAACTAATCAACCCTGTACAACAAGCAGCTCCACGTACAATAACAGCTGATTCTGGCTGGCTCTCAGCTCTTAGGAGTTACATCCCTGCAGGATGTAACAAGACAGTTCTATAAAGCTGTGCGGGTAAGAAGAATCATCAAGGTGACCATTTTCAAAAGCACCTAGAGCTGAAATGAAAGGCTAAGCAGATGGTGTGTGGCACAGAGTCAAAACTTTCCTAACTATAGTCCTTTTTTCCCAGGTCCCCTGACAAAAGTGTGTGTGAGAGTTGTCTACATAAACTCAGCTCTGATTTTCAGTATTTTGCCTTAAGACAGTTAAACTGCTATCTGTTAGTTCTGTGATGTTTTCAATGACTGCCTTATGAGCACATATTTCTACCTTTGAACAGGTCAGCACTTAAAGTTATGTAGAATTTCTATGAGAGCAAGTACTTCAAGTCCTGGCATTCAAAATTCTGCATTTCCCATTTCTTTTTGAAATACACCGATTTACAGAGCAGAGCTACTACAGGAGCAAAGAGATCACGTTCACACTGGTTCGACAAGGACATTGTGGATCAGTATTCTTAAGCTCTGTTTTCTTATTCATCACTTACTTAACTCTTTGAGAGCTTTGTGGTTTTGGTTTTGTGGGTTTTATTTATAGTGTAGCACTTGTATTAGCAGTTAATTAACTACAGGTTAATAAATCCACCACATGAATGTGGTGGGCTGACTCTGGCCAGCAGCCAAGGACC
>NW_010234858.1:0-4667 GCF_000690775.1 Eurypyga helias
TTCCTTCCACTCCTAGCTGTGCACAACCAGGGGCTCTTACCCTTGCTCCTGTGTTTCTCCTACAGCTTCCCTCCCTGCTCCTCCTCGGGCTTACATGCAGACTTGCCGGTTGCTTGGTCATGGGACTTTGCCCAGTGACCGGGGCAGGATGCTTGAGCGAGGACAGTGGCTCTTTGTCCAGCCATGCCTGTCTGAGAAACCTGGCCATCTCCCAGACTTTATCATGTTCATCTGCGAGCCCCAGATGAGCTCTCCTCGCCCTCCGTGAGCCCTGGACAGCTCTTTCCTCTTAGCAGTGGGTCCCAGGGTGCTGTGCAGATACCCAGATACCCATGTGGACCTGGCAGAGCTTGTACACCCAGTTTCACTTCACCTGTGATGTGGCACCAGACTTACCCTTTGGGAGCCGTGTCCCAGGAGTGACACTGACTGCGCTGGCCTGGAGCATGGGTGTTGCCCCTGCAGCAGGTCCAGGCCACTCACCCCACCAGTGCACAGTAGGCAAGTTGTGCAAGCAGTGTCTGCCAGTGCTGCCAAAGGGCCCCTGGCACACTTGGCCTGACGTGCGTGTTGTAGTTGAGTCTGCATTTTCCGTGTCTTCACAAACCTTTTGGGAAGGGCAGAATGAAATTTGTTGGTTTTGGCATCAAGCTCTCTCGGCCCTTCCTTCTGCTGAAGGCAGGGGTGAGGCCCATGTATTTTTATCTCCACTTGGGTGCTGAATTCCATGTCTTTATTTGGCTCGCCATCTTCATCCTGCTGCCAGGATGCCTCTGGCCCTACCTGGATATATCCAGCCCTTAGGCTGGCATGCGGGGATTCTTGTGAGGGTGGTGGCCACCCCCTCCTTCTCCACCTGTTAGGAAGATATTGGGATGGGGTGGGGGTATGGACTTGGGCAGCAGTTGTGCCTGATGGATAGAATTAATCCCTGGAGTCTTGAGCTTCTCCTGTTCTGCTGGCCTGCCTGGTTTCCTGCCTCCAGCCCCTGCCCCGAGGGGTAGGGTTACGGAAGATGCAGGGGGGTGGGAGCCACGGGGGGAGCGTGTCTATTCTGAGGAGCCGTGTTTGGTTACTGCTTCAGACCCGCGGCATGCCAGAGACGCTTGGGTAGCGCTGGCAGGGAGCCGTGTGGTACCAGGGCAGGGGGACGGGAGCTGCAGGATGGGAGCAGGAGAGGATGGCCAAGGACCTGCAGGGCTGCACAACCCATTTGTTTATCCAGATGATTACAGACATAAAATGTGCCAGTTCAAGACTGGGGACTAGTGGCACTGAAAGAGATAGAAAGGGTCATCTATTAACCTTAAATTATTCCTCTTCCTGAATCCTCCTTGGAGAGGATGCAGATCTATTTTTTGTGTGGATAGGCAAGGTGAAGTGACTTGTCTGAGGGTAGGGGGGGGTTTGTGACACAGGGATGACCGAAGCCTCGGTCAGAGATGTTCTGGTAGATCTGTAACTGACCTGCTAGGTGGTAACACATGTGGCAAAGGTTGGTTGTAGATGCTCAGTTGTTCTGAATATCCCTACAGACAATGATCAGGTGTCATTCAGATGCAAAGCATTCAACACACTTTATAAGCCCCGTGCAGTACAGAAGCTCAGTTTGGAAACAGAGACAAGACACTTTATGACCTCAGAGAGAGGGCATGAGGCAGGGATGTGATGAGCAAGCGTACTCAGCTTGGGCTTGCTCTGATCTCTCTGAGCTCGCTGGCGGCACTAGAGTGAATGAGGACAGTGCTGCACAGACGTGTAGCTAACATCACTGTGCAGTGTCTGGGCATGCCTAGAAGGGGCTTGCTCACACTGATTTGCATCTGGACCTACCCAGTACCTGGTACTTACCTCTCTTTTAGAGACCTTTAAAGAAAACGATGTTTTCACCTGCTGACACGAAAAAGAAAAGCTCATTTGGGAGCTTGGCTGCCTGCAGGTTCCTGTCCTACATCCCCAGCACTCTTGCAATGCTATCCTCTTCTGCTGACAATCCCAGGATGAAGTACCACAGCATTTTCAGAGTCCACACATCTTCAGGGACCCCATGCCCTGCCAATGCTTTCCATCCCTTCTCACCCCCTCAAGTGGTAAACCTCAGCTCCTTCCTACATCTCTCGTGACCTCTGGAAATATCCTTTACTTCCTCCTCCTTCCTATTTGCTTGACCGGGTACTGATCTGGCAAGTACTTGGCTTTGGGGTGTATGTGTGCTGATGGGCTGCCTGGCAGGTGAAACCAGGCAGCTGTCTGTTGTGTTGTTACAACACTTTGTCACAACACGGATTGGCTCATCCCCTCACTGTCACAAAACATACAGGGGCCTGAATCTTGGAGGTGTCTACCGCTTTGTTAAATTTTCTGACCATCGGGTTTGAAAACTGTGTGGGTGACAAAATATTGACATACACCCACACAAACTCTCAGTGTGATCTCAATAAATTACAGAGGTGTTGTGTATACAGACAGTAATCATAGCTTTTTGGCTTAAAAGCAAGTCAACCTCTCTAATTTCACTATCAAGCAAGTTTTGTCATTTTTCCTTCTGAATTACCTCTGCAAACTCTCTTGGCCTTTTCTGAGCTTCTCTATGGTGCATACTCATTGGGTAGTTATGCTCGGACCAGAGTCCCAGGTCTTGGTGCTGCTGTGGTCCTCTGGCTTGGAGAAGACCCCAGGCATCACGTCTGCACATAGCTAGATTCCTGAGGAGCCAGCCCCCTACCCATTTCCCAGGCACGTACCCTGTGTGTGTGGATACTCTGAAGTCCATGGCAAAATATCGGTGCCTGCTTGTCTTTGTTCTCTGCTTGGCACTGCATGTGAAATTCCTGTTTGAAAGGGATGTAGGAGAGCCATATGGGAAAGCATCGCACTGTTTCATGAATAAAAGGGTATTTACAAAACAACGGGGTTTGTTATAGCTACATGCAGACTTTATACCAGACAGTGATGCCAGCATTCCTAAGAATCAGCAAGCAGAAAGACTATTCACAGGCATAGTCAGCTGATTAATTTACTCATTGACAATAATTCTTATGGACAAGCATTCTGGAAAATAGTATTTAGGAAATAAAATCAATAGTCCTTTTAAGAATTCCAGAGCTGTTAGGGAAGGGAAGTAAACTCACTTCGTACTTTTCATTATGTTATGCTTGCAAAAGCACAGAGGAATTATGTTCTCCCAATTTGAGCATTTTTACATACATCGCTACAGTAACCAGAACTAGCGCCTGCTGTCTTGCAGCTATTGGTGACTGTGCTGCTTCAACTGGCAGGTTCAGCTCTTACTAAATCTTTGCCTGCAGTCTATCAAAGTTTCATATTTTTTTCCTCCAGATTTTCACCGATAACTCTGTTTCTGTGCCCTCACTATGAGCTTTTTTCCTGAGGGATGGTCCTCTGTTGCCCCCTGTTCTCTCAAACTCCTGTGCTTCGTTTTAAAACTACTAATTTTTTCCCCTACTTTAGCCCCTCATTCAAGCTTTTACCTTTTTGTGTTCTTTCCCCCAAACCCCCCACCAGCTCTCCATCCAAACAGAGTTTATTACAGCCTCAGTCACCAGTTCTGCTCATAGATATCTCCCCTTACAGTTTCTTCTACAATCTGTGGTGGGTTTCCTTTTCAGTCTTGATAGAGCTGCTTCCTTCCCCTATTTTTTTCCAGGTCTGCGCTATGGTATTTACACCAACTTGTTGTGCCCTGTTTTAGCTTGTTTAAGATCTCGTTGGAACCGTCTTTTACCCCTAATATTACCAAAACCAATGGCTTCCTGGGGTCTCTAAATGTTACTGTAGTACAAATACATATATATAAAATTCATCATCTTGCTAGGGCGCATTCCTGATGTCCTAACCTAGCAATTTCCTTTCTCTTAGTGCGTGGGTTTTTCAAATAATGTGATAGCGAACTATATCGTAGTCACTTAGCAACCAGAACTGGCTTTTGAAGGCAAAAATCTTTGTTTTGTTTTGCAATTTCTGTTTCTAGAGCCTTAAAAAATAACAGTTGAGTGCTCAGGAAGTCAACAGAGTGTTTGCAGGGTTGCTGAACGAAGATACCCTGTCGCTCTCCTGAGTTATAGACGGGACGGTGTATTTTCTTGTGCCCTCCTTTTCCACCTGATTTTCCGGAGTGATGCTGAACTCCGGTTACGGTCAGTGGGAGCTTTGGTGCTCAACAAATCGGGAACAGTCAGTTCCTCTGCTGCAGACACGGGCTGCCTCCGATGCATCCCCAGCTGTGAAAAGTTCCAACTGCCCTTTCTTCCAGAGCCAGCGCTTCCAGCTTTGTCCCTGGCAAATTCTGCAATGCAGCTCCGAGGGATCAATGCAAGAGCCTTTGGCATGTGCAAACGAAAAGCGTGGGGGCAGCACAAAATAAATTGAATTGCAAAAGTAAAAGAGCACAGGCAATTCTCCTGATTGCATTATTCAGCCTCACATTTATTTAATTAAACCCCGGCGTTTTCGAATTGAAGCGCAGCCCGTGCAGAATTTCCTGGGAGGTGGTGGGCAGGGCTGGCCGCAGTGACTCCCGGGGGGCTGGGGAGGGGTCTTCACCCCGGGGGATGTCCCCCTCCTTCGGTGGCCGTGCTGAGGGACAGCCGGGGGGACACCCTGCCCGGGGGGATGCCCGTGGCCCGGGAGTTGGGGTTTGGGGGGGG
>NW_010234858.1:4752-7910 GCF_000690775.1 Eurypyga helias
CGGTCGAGGCGGGTGCGGGGGGAGAAAGGGGCTTTTTCGGTCCCGTCGGTGGGGTGGGAGGAAACAGGGCACTGTTTTGGGGGGACGCCCAGCCCAGGTGCGTCGTTTCGCCCCTCCATCCCCCTGCGTCTCCTGCAGAGCCTTGGAGAGGGGCTGCTGGCATGTGACGCCCTCGGTACCCAGGTGACTTGTGCTTTTCCTTTTGGCAGTAAACTACTCCCGAAATTTGCACTGAGTGAGCTTCAGGACAGAAACGTTGCCCCAGGGCTTTTTTTTTTTTAGCTGTGACCTGTCTCAGGCGAGGCCGTGGCTTGAGCTGCTGCAGAGGCAACGCTGCCCTTTGCCAGCGCTGCCCTTTTCCCTTTCCCTGTGTTTTGCAGCTACGTCACAGATGTCCAAAATTGCTTCATCTTGCAAATCTTGGGGCAGGACTTCCATTGCTTGAGCCTGCATCTGACCAGAGGAGCAAAATTCGCTCCTTCTGCTTCCTGAATGAGTGCCTGGAGAGGGATTTGCCTTTGCCTTCTTCCCCGGGGTGGCGTTGGGCAGAGGCTTTGGCTGCCCTGACTGTGGGATCCCCTTTTTCAATTGTAGTTTCCCATAGGGAAATCACTGCACTGGGAGCTGCTGGTGTTGGAGATGTTGGCCCGTGGAAGCCAGGCTGCACGGCACGGTGCTGGCGAGCCAGGGCTGGAGGAAGGCTGCGGGGGTAGGGTGGCTGCTGTGCCCCGTGTGTGGGGTGACCTCTCCGTGGCCCGGGCAAGAGACTGGTGTGGGGCGGAAAGCTTCTGCCCGATAATGGAGTTCACTGTTTTCCTGACCTGAGGGCAATTGGGTAGGAAGCTTGGCTGGGAATGGCTCATCATAAGACTGTCATCAGTTGGTTTAAGTCGATACCAATTACAAGGTTATTAATTAAAAAAATGTGACTGCAATGAATGATGATTGTAACCCTTTATTTTCCAGGCGGTCACATTCCATATGTCTAGGATGAATTAGAGAACTCTACATGCACTGACTGGTGAAGGCTGTGCTCCCTTAAATGTGCCTTTTAAGTGTCATAATAACATCTTTTTAAGTGTTGTTAGAACTGTTTTTCCTTCAGACTTGGCTTTTTCCTGCCTTCAGGAGTCTTCTCTGACTTGAGACTCCCTATTCATTCATTTCCTGCTGTCTGAGAAAACATTAAAAGTCTCTTAAACTCAGCCCATCATGAAAGGGTGAATGTTCAATCAGGCATGGAAGCCCGCCTGATGTCATCTCTTGTTCCCAAGAAAGTTTTCTGGCTCTCCACTGAATGTTCCCATGCTTTCATCTGTGGGAAAGAGATAACTGGAGTAGTCACCATACTTTGCTGGCACCAAGATAAGAGCTTGGTACTAATATTATCACATGTGACTTGTCTCCGGGGGTCAGCCTCCCGACTGTCTGGTTGCCGTGTCCTGGAGGAGGGAGCTTGGGGCTGCCTGGTCCACATGAGCGTTTGCTCAAGCAGTTACTGTGTTAGACCCGCGCCAAAATGAGCATATCCCAGCATCCAAACCTGCCTCCCTACGCACCTGAGACAAACTGGGTAACCTTACAGTGCCATTCAGCTGTGCCCAGGGAAGGTGTGATTCCCCCCTTGCTGACACACAACTCAATGGATCTGGGGGCATGAATCCTCCTCGGGGACGCACGTAGCCCTGGCTCCATCACCGCTGGGCAGGACAGATGTGAATCCACGTGCATCGGTGACGCAGGCAAACTGGATCTGGCCAGCTGCTGGGGCTTTGAATGTTCATTTGGGGGGAGGGAGGGAAGGAGGAGAGAAGAGGGCAAAAACCTGCTCCTGGTGCCGAGATGCCTGGGGAGGAAGGGGGGGCTGTGAGCAGAGGAGGAGAAGAAGGGCAGGGCTGCTGCTTTGCCAGGAGGTCCTTTCCCCATGTGAGGGCAGAGACATAATATTGTGGGGCTGGTGCACAGGAGCCCGGCTGGAGCTGTTTGTCCTTTTGCTGCATCCAATGGATTTGTGTGTGCCTGTCTCTGTGTGTGTGTCTCGCTTTGTTTTCCACCCTGTGTTTTTTAGTAATAATCCCCTCCAAGGTTACAGAGATATCATTTGTCAGGCAAGCCGACGGAGCTCTTTCTTACTATGGGATTACATAAGAGAACACAGGCTTTATTACCATTTTAGGACGTATTAGCATTGTGGATTATTTCCATAGAGACTGAGCACAGAGGCAGCCTTCACTCCGGGCTCCCTCATCCTTCCTGCTTCCCCACCTCTTACTTTTTAAAAATAATATTCATTAGCAAACGAACGCACAGGAAGCATCCTGTGAATCCTGGTCCATGATCAGTGGTGTGTGCGGAGGGCTGACACGAGTGCCAAGTGTGCATCACAAGCCTGCAGACAGAAGGAGGGATTTAGAAAAGATGATGCAGAGCAGCAGGAAAGCAGACGTGCCTTCTCTATTCCTGCTCGTCTGTGTGCCTTCTTGGGAGGCTGGGGATAACCACTGCTCCTGCCTTGGTCATTCATTGCCTGTGGGATCGTGGCAGGTCAGGTCAATGCTTTGTGTCTCAATTTAACCGTCTGTAAAATGGAGGGTTTAATTATACTGGGGTATCCTGTTGGCCAGAGTAACTCTGATTTATTCACAGCATCTTTTCTGTGACAGAGGCTGATCCCAGAACAGCTGTCTAGCACTGGCTGTGCATCTCTTGAGCTGCCAGTAGAGTAAGAAAGGAGTGCAAAGCATTGCTGCAAATAAGAGAAACTGCACATTCCTCACTTAGAAAAGCACACTGATGTACGTTTAAGACCTACATTTCTGACTGCTGCTGTGACGGGGTCATTCCCACAGGTGGACTAGCAAGGGATATTTTAGGTCTTTCTCCTTTCCCATTACAACTTGCAGAGAAAAGAGATGTTCTTCTTCAGGGGATTGCTGAACTGTGAAATGTGGAAACAGGTTCTCTCTTGGCTGTGCCTCTGCTACAACACAACGTACTGTCATTTCTCATGGCCTGGCAGACACAATACAGGGAATTTTTGGCCTTTGCCTGTGCTGGGGGTGTCCATTACATGAAGTGATTTACCGTGAGTCTCAAGCTGTGTCGTGCAGAGCTGACAGTGGAGTTGATAGACATGACTGTCGAGACTGATGCAAGTG
>NW_010234859.1:0-4975 GCF_000690775.1 Eurypyga helias
CGCCGCAGACGTCACACCTGCCGGGCGGCGCGTGACGCCGTGGGACCGAGCGCGCACCCCCGGTCCCTACGCACCCACCCCGCCACGTGAAACACACCTACTGCCTGTCGCGGGTGGGGAATCCTGTTCGCCAGCAACGGGATAAGCGCGAGCCGGCTGGCTCCAGGACCCCGGGGCACTGCCGTGGAGTCACGGAAATGAAACGTCTCCCAAGAACTACCGATCCCACAGCGACACACAGCAGATGTCAACCGATGAACACCTGGATGTATGCTAAAAAAAAAAGGAGGGGACACGACACACTACATGAAAAATGCCGAACTGCACTCACAGTGATACAGCAATTACACCTTGTTGAACGCGTTACCAGCGCTTTCAGTTTACAAAACACAACCAGGCAGCAGCCAGAAACCTCCCTTCTCTCCTCCTGCTAACGGTAAACACCGTGCCGAGCGAGTCTTCTTCCTCCCAGGAGGCTTCACAGCTGCTCACAGCACTAGCTGGGTGGCAAGAAACCTCCCAACTTTTCAGTAATCAAAGACGAAGATCAGCTCGGCTTCAGACGCAGCTTCGGGATAACCAGGACCAACCACCCCGTGTCTGGCCACGGGGAAGCACCTGACTCCACCGATGCGAAAAGCAACCAAGATACAGCCGAGACAACACTTGTTTTTTTATTAATAGGCTACAATTCTAACATCAGTTTGATTCCACCTTATCTTCTCTGCATACTGCAATTATGCAGCCTGCACATACCTTCATTCTACAGCTCTATTTTTGGAGACATGACCAGTTACACTAAAATTCAGCAACCTGAACATAACACAGGTATTACTCAGCTCAGCACACCCTCTGGGTACTCCACGCACAGTGTTACTAAAATGCAGGAGTCGGCATATACGTTTTCAGAACAGGAAGATAGCAAAAACTATACCTGGTAACAACGCAGACAAAAAATAATCATCCCAGATTCAGGGTATGTTTTCCAGAGATGCAAACTCACTCTGCCTCTATCAGCAGGAGCTCAGCCATGTTCAACCCAAGCTAATAAACACTAGGAAAAAAATAAGGATTACTCCAGGCTCAGCACTCCAGTAGCTGCACTCAGACTGCTGTAGTTCAGCAGAGGCAAATCAGCATGTTCCTGGATGCAAAGAGAGTGGGGGGGAAATCAGCCTAAATTTTGTATCTAGATTTTGTAATAGTAGCACATGACGCTCTCCCTCTCCCCATCCTGTTCACCCCATTTTCCCACCGGGACAACTCACTGCTGCTGCTGACAGTTTGTGATACACAAAGGCAAAAAAAGTTCTCCCTGTATTAGCAGCACGCTCACCTGTCGAGTTTCTGTGAAGATCAGGCTACTGTGCCTTCTTCACATGTAAGCACATCCTGGGTTTGGCTGCACGAGAATAATCATTTGAAGTATAGGACAGAAAAAACATGATGACTGCTTTAGTATCTCTGTGTGTACCAACTCTGACAACTTCCTACACTACTGCACGATTTACATTCTTCAATAGGACCCACACGTACTCAGAGGAGGGTTCATAAAATCATGGCTTACAAATGGAGTTATAAATGCCCTTTAAACCACTTGTTTCTCAATTTCTTTTGTTTATAGTTTAATACCAAATTTCTAGCCTAGAAAAAATAAACCACCTCCCCATCAGCAGTCTCATTAATGACTCATAACGACATAATAATTATGAAAAAGTAATTACTGAGTAACAATACACCAAAATTCAGCTTACTGTGAAACCAAATTCAAGAGTTCTACCATCTCCCCTCATCCACAAAAACTTTCCACGTTTGGAGCACAGCATTCATAAAATTAACCATTAATAGCACAACTTCAGCATCCATATAGTTTAAAACTATTTAAAACCAGCGTATTATCACAATTACCACTTTTTTCCTTGTCCTGCCAAATACAACACTTTTACGTAAAAGAAACCTGTAAAACGTTTTCATTTTGACTGCTTTACTACCACAGGTCACATTTTTGCTTTATAGACGACAGCCTGTCAGAGATCTCCAAACTCACGGCTGTGAAAAAGTACGACACTGGGGACATTTAACACTCTCCTTCTGCAGCTCAAAATAGTTCATGAGAATTCATGAATGAGGACCCTCTGCAAGCGTTAATTGCCCAGATCAGGAATCTGAGGAAAGATGAAATCTCTGACCTTGGGAAGGGTGAAACTCAGAACAAAACTCCGCTTTCCAGCCTTGCTGTTACGACAACAACACTGCGTCTGCTGGCTGAGGCACAACATCCCAAAGGACTGAAAAAGGATGGTGAATTTTATTCTGTCATTTCATGAAATCCAAAGCCAAAAAACCCCACTGTTTATGCTTAGATTTGTGAAAACCAGTCGCAGCCCCATTAATTACATCTCCAGTCATTTAGAAAGCCATGAGTCAGGATCCAAAATTATCAAACTGACTTGAAAGAATTGCCGGGGAAAGATTTTTCTTTGAGCTCTGCATTTCAGCGTTCACGTCGGCAAGCACTCTCACCGTTTCTACCTCGGTATTTTCAAACTTGTATTCTGGTACTACCAGTAGTTCCAACAGCAAGTTGTTGATGGAAAAACACTGGGCAAATATGGCATGATTGACTACCTGTAGTCATACAATACACAAGAGCAGAAAAAAACCCATGCATCCATGTTTTCATTTTTAAATACGAAAGAAATACAGTAAACACGTGACTACAGGAATTGAAAAAAGTCTAGCCTGGATTAAAGAGATCCTCTTAAAATTAACCATATAATAGGCTACTAGTAGCATAAGCAAACACATTTTTAAGTTCAGAATTTCCCTTTTTATTATAACAGAAAGAGGTTTCACTACTCCCTTTTGTAAAACCAATACTAACATTAGTTTGGATATTTCCTTTTCACGTGTTTTTAAGTACTTAAAATAATGATCTTTTTGCCACTGAAATCCGGTAAAGCATTAGATCCTAAAATGAAACTTTTGGTACCTCTCAAAGGTAGAAATCTCTATTGTTTATATAAAAAGTGGAGAAAACTGGCACAATACCTATTTTTCACAGCCCTTTTTTCACATACATTGCATTCGTCACCAAAACAGCTCTGTAGAACACAGTGTGCAGCACACATTGTGCCTTGTCATAAACTGACAGCAACTGAAGAGGTGAACTAAGCTAAAAAATGAAGTATTTTTTCCCTCCAGTCGCCTGAGAAGATAAATGATCTTAGTTATATTAAAGAGAAATGGGATATGGGATCCAAAGGGCTCATTTTATGTTAACTGCATCTCACCAACAAAAATAGAGAAAGCAATTTCCTGGTGCATCAATTCCACCAGCAACTCCACGTACACTCAAAAATGAGAGACGCTGGCATGCTCCGTTACTGCGCACCTCCTGGTATTCTCACGTCTCTAACAAACCAACTGCTCCATATTAATTTCCTATTTTAAGGTATGGTTGGGTTTATTTCCCCCCACAAAATACAAATACATGCCGATATGCCCATACAAATCGAGTATGCTACCCATCTTGAATAAACGTATTTTATAGATAACACCGTTTCAAATGACTCCTGTAACCAACACAAAACATCAGCTCCCCACAGCATATGCCAACTACGGCCGAACGCCACCCCTGTCATTTTAGCGTTCCGCCAGCCCTCGCTCCCTTCAGAGCCATTACCCTTCTTGTTATTTTAGGGCCATATTCCCTCCTCATCTACACCAGGCAATTATCAGGAAACTCTTGTCATTTCAGACACAAAAATTTGCACTGATAAAGTCCTGATGGAAGAGAAGTGAAAGCATGTGAATTATCATAAACTGTTCCCGATCCGTTTACTGGACTAGACAGGCATAAAACTGCAAACCTCATCTTTCCATACTCTTTCTCATGTCCTGTATTTATAGGGCATTAAAATGCTACTACTACTACTAACAGAAAACTCCTTTCTAGCACAACAGTGAAGCAGTTTTAAATATCTGCGCATGATCCTCACTGCTAGTTATAAAACCATCTCTCTTCTTCCTGACCTACCCTCCTTCATCTGCTGTTATTTAACTCTTTAAGCTATTTGAGAATCATGACGCTCTTAATGGTTACGTAATTCTGTAAACTGCATCAGATTTTGCATTTTTGAACTGTACAAGAGGAACACACAACAAAACACACAGATATAGTCTTTTTCCACCCCTCCTCCACTTATTCTAAGCCAAAAGACCTTAGTGATCTAGAATAGCAGTCTCACGTTGGGGTTTTTTTTTCCAGCTTGTCAGCGCCACAATCTTTAGCAGTGCGTGAATCTGTATAATGAACATAAGCCTACAGAAAATAGATGCCTTTTCCTCAGTTGCTTCCTACTGACCCCCACTAAGTTGTTCACGGACGTCTGGGGTCCCCTGCCTGCAAGCTGAAAGCCACTGATCTAGAACCAAGTATCCTCTTACTGTTTGTTCTGCTATCCGAGAAGTTACATTAAAATGGCATTACGTTCAACTCCAAACCGGCTAGTCTTTTTCCACAGAGCCTATTAACAGCCATTCCTCCCGAGCTTCCCATGAAATCCTATTTCCAGAAACAAAGAATTACCGAAAACAAAACATGATCATTTAAGACACCTCGTTCTGCCGCAGATTCGGACACAGCACAAGTCCTTTGCACGAAAGACCTCCCAACCTACCTATAAATAGGCTCAAGGCTTCAGGCTCAGGAGACCGATAGCTAAACACGATCCTCGCGGCGTTCCCCTGCGTTACCTACATAAAGTGCCGTGCCTTAACAACGCCGGGCTAGGCGGGTACGGAGCTATTGCTGTGCCTTATGCAGGATAGCACAGAGGGAGGGGGGAAAAAATTAAAAATAAGTGGGCATAAACAGCTCTCTACCGAAAAAGAAAAAATAATAAAAAATTACTCCTTCTCCAGAGGCTGGAGCCAGCAGCAGGCGGCTGTGACAGCTCGGCCGTGGATGGGC
>NW_010234860.1:0-2264 GCF_000690775.1 Eurypyga helias
ACCATTCTGTGATTCTATGAGCATGTCGTGTCCAAGAAGGCAAGGTGTTTCATAGAATCATAGAATCATGTTTCGTGTCTCACGGTCCGTGGGATGAGCGTTACTAACCCAGAGAGAAATGGCTGAACAGGCTGAGGTGTGCAGAAAGCGTTTTGAGGGATAAAATGCCTCATTTATCTCTTAGGGCTCAATGCACCATTTTTATTTACTTCCTCAACGTCAGAAGCGTGGAGCAAACCCTCCAGAAGTGCCAACCGGGCAGTTGTCTCGGGTACGATTAAATGAAATAATTCAGTAGGGCGTACTCCTTTTCAGTTGGATGGCATCGGAGCTTCTTCCGTTACAGAAAAGATGATTCGGTGCAATTAGCTTTATTCTCAGATGTGAAGCATGCTGACATACTTCTTTCCCTTTGTTAAATTAATTTAATTAGAAAGCACTGTTTTTATGAAACAGGATACTGTAGCTTCAAGAAATGAATTTTCATATGCAGAGTACTTGGGAAAGAAAGCAATGAAAATAATTCTGATAAGCAAGCCTCAGACTGAATGTCTCTATTGTTGCTCATGCCCTGAGGTTATATTTTTAATTGCATGTAATAAATATGACTTTATTAATTGGAAATTATCTGGAAAGAGACTTTCTTATTTTTTTGCTTTATGGTATACAGAAGCTTAAAATAAAATTACTGTTCCTAGGGATAGGTACATCTAATCTACCTTTCTCTTATTGCTCTGAGGCTGTCAACAAAATCAAGAATATAAGACCGTTTCTTGCTGATGGGTTTGGGGTTTTTTTTGTTGTTTGGTTGGTTTTTGGGTTTGGGTTTTTTTATATAACTGGAGAAGGAGGTTGTTAGGTTTAACTGGAGGGGATTTGGAAGGTTTCTTACGTGACTGTTTCTCAGGAAAACCCATCCTTCCCCAGGTTCGAGATGGGAATCTCACTTGCCAGTGAAACCAGGATGTCCACATGTTGTAACGATTTCTGTTTTTCCTTGCATCAGATTTTTATACCTTATCTCTTGCAAAGCCACATTGTTAATTTTCTAGTTTGCAAGGTGTCTGCTGTATGCAAATTACTCACCTGGGGGTAGTGGTGGGATTCAAAACTGGGGGCTTGGCTGTAGGATATGAGCAAAAGGGCAGTGGTAAGGCATAGCATCTTCTTGTCCTTCCTTTCACTCTTAAATTTAAAATGAGAAAAAAAATCCATAGATTTGATGTATTTTCACCACAGGAAATTTTTCTCAGCTGTACAGGACAAGCTGGCTTGACCCAGGCATAATGACACTGGGATGTTTGAAATTTTTCTAGGTTCCATACTGGGGGTGAAAGCAACTTCCCACGGTCTGGGCTTGTCCTTGTAGGATGTCCTGGGTCCTTGTAGGATCTCCTCACCAGCAGCTGCCCTCTCACAGCGGGACCAGGCTGGCACTGCTTCTGGGAGCCTTTTTCAGGGACCGTTTGGGTGCTGGAAGGGTGGGAAGACCAGAGGTGGGTTAGGCTGGGCTCAGTCCGTGCGGGACAGTCCGGGCTGTCGCAGATGGAGGTTTGGTGTTTCCAGGTCCTTGCCAGAAGCCCAGCCAAGCGCTGATAGAGGATGCATAAGCTGGTTTGATTTCTGCTTGATTCCAGCTGCTTTGTCTTTCCATTTGCCAACAAGAGAGGTGCTTCCAAAGCACAATAATCCATGGAGTTTTCTTTATTCCCAACGATGCCAAAAAATTAGTCTCCCATATTATCATCAACACCTTAATTTTTCTATATTCATTTCTCAGCCAAGAATCTAGACACGTGCAGCTCCTGCCTGTGATGGGTGACACGCAGAGGCAAAGCCAAAGGAAGGTATTTCCAGGTCCAGACACGCTACCTCCGATTTTAGCCGGCGCTGGGATGTTAACGTCAACACCTGCTGAAAGCTGAGCTGCAGAAACAAATGCAGCGTTCAGTTGGAGGTAATACCTGTATTTCTGCATGCAAAATATGAGAAACTGTGTGTGGGATTGAATGCTTTCTTCCTAAAACTTCTTATTTTTTGATTTGAGAAAAATCTCTTCAGGCTCTGGTTTTACACATTTTCCAGCCCCATTTGGTTTTTGCTATCGTAGACATCAAATGTGATAAGTTAGTTACCTGGGAAGATAACTGCATTTGTGCACTCAGCTGCTTCAGTCTGAAAAAACAACCCCAAAACCAACCAATCCAAACCCCACGAAAACTGGAGAATATTAGTAAAACCTTAATTCATTAAAAAATAATAAT
>NW_010234860.1:2275-2598 GCF_000690775.1 Eurypyga helias
TCCTGCTTCTCTGCAATCCCAAGACTTGAATCACTCCCACCGTGGCTCGGGCCATGCAGGTGAGGGCTGCTGTGATGGAACTGGGGAGGTGGGGGTCCCTGGTGTCCCCTCCTGCTCCTGTACGGCCCCTCTCATCGCGCTGACAAACTGCTGGTGCCAATAAACAGCAACGTTATTCTGAGGAAAGGGGAAAAAATTGAAGAAATGTATGGGAGTATGGAATTCCATTGTTTTTTCCTTTTCCATCTGGTCCAGCTCCTTCACCCTCTGGCTGCACCAACAGCTAAGGCAAGAAAAGACAGCGGGATGGAAGCTGGGAAGAG
>NW_010234860.1:2650-4265 GCF_000690775.1 Eurypyga helias
GGGGGCTGCTCCCTGGAGTCTCGTCACAGCTTGGTTAGTCCCAGCAGATCCCATCAGCACACTCAGTCCAAAGGTATGTTTATACCTAAAACCTGAGGCATGAGCGTGCATCTTCCTCTACTACTTTTTTAAATCTCCATTGCAAATTCTACAGAGGAAGAAGGTGGTTTGATTTGAAAGCAAACCAAAATCTCCACCTGGGTTGAAGAGGGAAGAAAAAGACCCCACCAGTAGAAAGAAGGCAAAAGCAGAATGTAGGGAGATGTGCAACTACACAGCTGGGTGGTCAGAACAGGAGACAAAAGCAGCTCTGTGTGCCGGCAGAAAAGGGATGGGCAGTGGGGTTAAGCAGGATGAGGAGGGATTCTCTCTGATTAAATAAAACCCCAGCGATGTGGCTGGGCTGCTCTTTGGCAAAGACTAAACATATTGGGATACAGAGAGGTTGGAAGCCCTGAATGTGTACTCACTCCCTCTGTATGGAAAGAAACAGGATGATTTATTCATGTCTTACTGTGATAATTAAATGCTTTCTATTCCATCTGTGACTGGGGAGGATGTTAAAGAGCAACTGCTAACCATTTCTGAATCAGCAGGACCACGCAGTTTGCCTCTCAGATCATTAAAAAATGGCCAGGAAGCTCCAGGAGCTGCTCACTTTGTGGATTTGTTTGTCTGTTATTTTTAAGAAATCATGAAACATTGGGAAAAGCCAGTGGGAACAGAAAACTGACGCCAGGCCAGTATTTTAAAAAGGTGGAGTGCCAGCGGGTCTGACGTGATTATTTGATAAATCGTCGGATTTGCCCGGATGCTCTGATGTAACCAAGGCACACGATCGCAGCGAGGCCATGGCTGATCAGCTTTGCGTGTCAGAGGGGGTTTTTGAAGTCTGGTCCCGTTTTGGTGGGTCCCTTGCACTTCCCTGATGAAGGGCACGGCGATGTCTGGAGGTGCGCCGGAGCTTCGGGCTCGCCCGGCCGCAGCAGAGCCGCTCCGACGCTCCCTGCGTGGGGAAAGCAGCAGTTCGGGAGCAAATCCATTTCAGCAGCTGGTAGCTCTGCAGGAAGTTTCTCCTGTGGTTTTCCAGGGCTTTGTCCTTTGCCCAAGACCAACGGCATCTTTACCAAAAACATACACCTGGTACAAAAACATCCGTTTTCAACGAATTGCCATGTGCGGCCCTAGGAAGTGTCTCGTCCCGACGATTTGTGTCTCACCTGGGGACCACGGGAGGGAAGGGACAGCCAGAGGAGTGTGCCGTGGTCTGCAGCAGAGCTGGCAGGAGAGTTTTGGTGATCTGGTCTGGAGAGTGGGGCTGGCCCCTACACCACGGCCACTTCCAGTACAGCCAGAGGGTGGCTGTGGGTTGAAATACGGGAGAAATATTGTTCACGCAGGTGTAACTGTGGCTCCTGGGAAGTTGTGACGTGGAGACTCAAGGGATCGGTGTGGTCTTCTGTTTAGGGTCAGCATGGGTTTGCCCTCGGGCCTGTCAGTCAGGAGCCCCGCAGCCTGAGATTCATTCCGTGTGCTGTTTCAGTTGTGCCAGTACCTGTTTAACAGTTTATTACTGAAATTCGCAGGGAACGGGGTTCGAGTGATTCATCAGGGA
>NW_010234860.1:4279-9534 GCF_000690775.1 Eurypyga helias
TGCGTAGAAGGATGCGCCCGTCGCCCCGGATGGCAGGGAGCAGCGGCTGCGCACCCCAAACCCCGGGTCACATCCTCACAGAGGAGAGCAGGACTTGTCGCTCCTGGCATCAGCACCAAAGTTAAGGATGAGGTCAGTTAGCAGTGTGGGTGCTGTTAGCCAGCCGGGGGTGGCTGGGTCTGGGGGGTCTCCGTGTGTCCATGGATGCCCATGTGCGTCTGTGCGTCCTGTGTCTCTCCTCAAAAGCCCAGGGAGGTGATACTCCGGGCTGCCAGGCATCACCTGGGAGGTGATGGAGGCTGTGGCCCGGGGCGGCTTTTTCTTTCATTTTTTTGCCATTGTGCAGTGCTTTTAGTGATTTCCTACGCTTTGTGAAGGGAAGAGTGCCGCAAGGGAATTTCTCTGGAGCTCAATCTCACGCTCTCCTCTCTACGGCTACACAGGGACTCACATTTCTCTTTAAACCTCTTCAAAATGCTTCAGGGTGTTGGCTGAGTTGAACTTTGTATTGACCAGAAATATCCAGGTGCTTCGAGGTATAACCGCTGCTTTGTTGTAGAGCTGCGTGGGATCTTTTGCACTGCGTGCCACAGCTCTCTAAAAATAAAAGGATTTTGGAAGGGTTTTCTGAGTCACGGGTAATAATCTCTCAAGATCTTATTAAAGAAGTGAGAAACGTTTAAGTTAAAAGAATGAGGAGAAATAAAAACATGAAATAATCTACTAAACAATGCTTGAATGAAAGGAGGAGTCCTTTGAAAAACTCCCAGGGTCTGACAGTACCGCTGCGGGATACAAGTCTCTCTGGAGTTACCAAGACACTGGCCTGGGTGATGTGTCCGTGTTTAATGAGAGAATGTTCCCTGAGGGGTACCCAAACATTTTTGAAAGGCTCATTTTTACTGGAACTGTTAAAATATCAGAGAAGAGGACCTAATAGAAGTTTGAACGTCAGCTCTGCACAGCCAAAGGATTGTCCTCCACGCAGGAAAGCAGGAGGCGGATTACAGCTTCCCCAGATCTATTTAGTCTTGACAGCTTTCCGTTTGGGAAGCTCCCTGGGACCAGGGGGAAGTGAGGGTGTTTAACGCCTTGTCTCCATGCCCTGTGGCAGCTCCTGGCGTGCAGTGGGTCACCCCTCCGCTCCAGGCTGCGGGCCTCGTCTTGCTCCCCCTCTGCCGCATCCACAGCCTGGCCAAGCGGTACCTGGGCGCAGCATCCCGTGGGCGTTGGGCTGGGCAGGGCGCTTGGGCAGGGCCAGACCCCCTCCCTCTGCTCCCAGGGGACGGGGACACAGCCCTCGATGGTGTTTAGGGCCCGTTTGCGAGTGTTGAGTAGTGGGGAGCAGACGCTGTTTCTGCTCTCTCCTTGAACTACCTGTGCTGGTAATGCCATACGTTAGATTTGCACCAATTATTTTATACTAAAATGAGAACTGATGGAAGAAATTGCTTTCCAGCCCAGCAGAGCAGCAGTGGAACAGCAGCGAGCGGGGCTACAGGAGCCGGCGCCTGGCCACCTCGACTTCATTCCCTTCCTTGCCTTGGCGGGGAGAGCTGATCCTGCCTCCCTGTTACTGGCAGCCTGGGGCGAGGGGGAGCGTTTTCTGCTCTGCCCGTTGCTTTCCTATCTTTGCATTTTCAGAGTTTGCAATGACGCCAGCCATCCTTGCACCGTGGTTGCAGCCTGGAGAGGGGCGTTGCCACATCAGCAAAGCCAATGCCCTTGTCGCAGACTCATAACCCACAGCCAAGTGAGTAGGATGGGAAAACACTAGCAAACCAGCATGAAATAATGAGCCACTGGTTCTGGCAGCTTTGGTCAGCTGGTACGCACAAGTGAACTGTGAACCAAGCCAGGAGAAACTATATATTTAACCATATGCATATTTATGTATATGTATATTGAAGAAATCACATGCTTCCTCCTCCAGTTGCCCATGGAGTCAACTCGGGCAGAGGGAGGAGGGCAGAAGGCAAAGCTGTGTGAACATTACAGACCTGTAGTAGCCTAATAACCAGTATCTTGTCTTTAATCAGCTCACTGTTTTATATATCTTCCTTTGATTAGACCAAACCAGCAGTAACAAAGCCACTTACGCGACCCCTTTATCCCACAGCCCACCCTGCTGTCGCAGGAAGATGTTCCTGGGGGATTTGGAGCCTTTTGGTGATGAAACTTTGCCAAATGAAACGAAGTTGAGGGGAAGTGGGCTCAGAGAGGTCCCACAAGGCGCAGCTTGGACGTGGTCACTCTGGGGAGTACCAGGTGGGGATTTAGGCTGAGGTAGGTGCAGAGGGCACCCTCCTTTCCAAGCCCATGGAGCTGATGTCACCCATACTGTGTGCTTTGATGGGTGCTTGTATTTAGGGAATGAAGCCTAGGAAGTGCCTGAAGCATGGATGGCACGGGAGAGCTATCTTCCACCAGTTTTCTGACTGTGTCCTGCTCCTGAGGACACCTTTGGGGTGGTGTGGATGGCTGGAGAAATTCCTGATGGTGATGCTCATGGGGCTGGCAGGGACCACGGTGTGGTGTCTTACGGAGCCCTCCTCTCCAGGAGTCACTGCTGTGTGTGTTCAGACGTGCTGCCAACTTATTCCCTGCGACTCTGATTCCGGGTAAAAGTCTCTAGATGAAATGGAGAAACGCTCTTGTTCTTTCCCAGATGTTCCTTTCTTCTCCGCAGCACCAACACATCCATGCTTTGAAGTCTTCTCTTCTGGGCTTCACTGTGTGTTGCAGAGCACAGGGCAGAGAAAAGCTCTAATATTTTGTGGCGGAGGTGCAGGAATGGGGGAGGGGGGGAAGGTTAAAAGGCTCTGACAATAGGCAAGGCTTTCCAAAAAACACCCTTTCAGGCTTGGATAGCGTGAGACTCCGGTCGTGGTTGTTCCAGAGGGTGATGGCACTGTAGCTGGCGCTCTGTGCAATGGCATCGAACTCCCCAGGTGTCAGGGTCCTTGGCGTTTGAGTACGATCCATCGGGGTGAATGGCCGTTACGCTCGGCGCTTTAACTGCAGGGATGTCACTTGTTCATCCAGCTTCTGCTGGGAAACCTCAGGGCGGCAAAACTCTTCACGGGTGTGCCCGGGGGGGGTCGTTTCGTGGCGCTTGAAAGCTGGAAGTGAAATACCCCCTGTCAGCGGTGTCACCCCTTTCCCTCGCCGGGTGCAGTGGCAGCGAGTGGTCACTGCCCTTAGGCCGCGTTTCCCGGGCCAGCGAGGAGAATGCCGCCGGGGCTGGCCTGTACTGTCTCCTCATGGCCCTGACACGAAGGAGGGGTGGTGGCTCACCCCAGAGATGTGACTGGGCACCCCAGGGCTGTGGGTGCAGCTGGGGCTCCATGGTCAGCTAGGGCTGATTTCTGGGACAAGGTGCCCCGAAACAGCACAGGGAAGCTTAGAGGTCATTTATTTTAGTGAGCTTTCACTGAATTCAGCCAACACTTAGATGCTGCTTTTGCATTGTTTCAGGTTGTTGTGAGCAGTACTGCAATCAAGGCAGGTAAAAATCTTCCCCATGAAATGCAACGTGTCCTTTTAAGCCCAGAATTATAAGGCGTGCAGATAAACTGGGAGAAACATCCTTTTCATGTGCAAACACTCATGCAAAAATGACAGATGGCTCCAGTGGCTCTGTGCACGTACGGATGCGGGTGGTCAGCAAAGTCTTTTTTATGTCTTTTATTAGATCTGACCTTCTGCCAGGGATTGGATTTAAGGAAGAAATTCTTTTACAATGAGGGTGGTCAGACACTGCAATGGGTTGTCCAGAGAATTGTGGATGCTCGATCACTGGAAGTAATAGAATTCGTTAGGTTGGGAAAGACCTTGAAGCCCACCCAGTCTGCCTGTCACCCCAGCACTGCCCAGCCCTGCCCCATGTCCCTGAGCCCCACAGCCCCACGGCTCTGAAACCCCTCCCGGGGTGGGGACTCCCCCTCCCTGGGCAGCCCCTTCCAACCCTGACAGCCCTTCCCAGGAAGACATTTTTCCTAAAACACTGTCCAAGCTTTGTGCAGCCGTGCTCGGTGCTGACTGCAGAGCACCTTCTCCTGAGGGATGCTGCAGGATCGCCCCACAAAGCAGGGCGATGGCTTAGTGCTCCCTACAGAAAATACTGCTGCTGCTCATACAGACTGACCTTTCTGTCTTTACAATTCAGGCTGCGTAAACTACAGCTGCTCAGTTAAAAAATGATAATAAACTATTTTCCTATGCATTGATGACTTAGAGTATTCAGTACCTCTGCTTTACTTTGAGTACCCTGATATAGTGGAAGATGGCCCTGCCCATGACAGGGGATCGGACTAGAAGATTTTAAAGATTCCTTTGAATTAGAATCATTTTAGGTTCCTATCCACTCTGTGAAATGGTCTGGGAGCCCGTTGGTGCACAAACCTCTGGGCAGCAGCGGGTCACACAGGATAGGTGTAAGAAATACAGCTTTCTGCTCTCTTGCCTCAAATCCTGTGTAAAACTCAGGGACACAGAGTGAAAGGGTGAAAGAACCAATCCCTTATGCTGCCTCTTCACTGTGCCCTTTGCAAAGCCCTTTCAGCTCCGCTGTGCCGAAGGGAGCTGCCGCGGCTGTGCCAGGACTGACCATCCGGCAGCTCCGAGGGAAGCCGGGCAGGATCGATGGCCCTGGGAGGAGCAGCAGGGTGCCGGGGGGATGTTTAACAAGCTGTGCCTGCTGCTGCCTGCCCACCTTTGTTCCTGATTAAGTCTTCAAGTGTAACGTGGTGTGAGGTAGGGGAGCAGAGTCCCATGAAATTACCTTTCCATTAAATTCCTGGTCGTAAATGAGAGGGAAGGTGGCTAATTCAAAGCACAGGTGAATGAGATAAATTTATTGTAAATCCCTCCTGAGATGCCCCTTTGCCTAAGGTTTGAGCTTGCAGCAGCACGTTATGTACCCTGTAGCACTGACGCCTTTTGATCTGGCAGGTCAATACTTCTTCCCTTTGAGCCGCGGCTACAATGAATTGCTTCATCTTCCTCAGTGGGAATGCACGCATCCCACTGAACTGGCCTCCCACAAAAACTCCCACTATTGATCTAATTTATGAATGAGGCCCTTCATTAATATACCATTAACAGATGCTGCGTAGGAAGCAGAGGCAAATGTCAGGAGGATTATTAGAGTGAGGGGTTCTGAATTATTGAACAACTTTTATTGTGCTGGCAGCCAAACTGCGCTCTTCATGGAATCACAGAGCAGTTCGGGTGGAAAGGGACCTCAAAGCCCC
>NW_010234861.1:0-2522 GCF_000690775.1 Eurypyga helias
GCCGCTAGCGAGAGAGGAAACATGTTTCTGGAAAATGTGCTGGCCGGCACATCTCCCGGGCTGGAGCAGCTGCTGGGGACCTTCGCTCAGCGCTGAGTAACAGTCGGATCCCCTTAATGACCTCTTAATTAGGAGAAAATCTCCATCAAATAAACTCTTGACTATTGACTTTTGGGTTTTCTGCCGATGAGTCACGCGAGAAATATACTGGTGGTGCTCCTCCCGCAGTAGGTTTTCATTGAAAAGTGAAATTTCGCATGGGAGAGGCTTAGCCCGGTCACCGGCACAAACAAACCTGGCTCGGGCAGCGTCTCCCCAAAACTGTGCCGAAGAAGAGGAGCAAAGCCTCTCCCTCCCTTCCTGCTTTGACAAAAGTTCATCAATGCTGTGTTTTGATAAGCCCAATCACCCAGCGAGGCAAACGAATTAAGGTCCATGGATTTCAGCCAAAACTCCTTTAGGGTGTATTTTTCCAAGGGCTGTTTGCTTATGAATCCTTGCAAAGGAACGGAGGAGAAGGCACAAAAGTTCTTCTTCACCGAAAGTTTGGTGGTGAGGATGCTTCTTCGGGGATTCCCATCAAAGGTGGTCAGCCCTGGCCGGAAGTCTGTACCCTGCTGAGGTACATGGAAGGCACCTTCCCGCCACCGGCATCTTCCCAGGTCAGGTTAACAACCCACACGCTACTGGCCGGGCAGATATTTGCCACTGCATTTTGGTGCGAGACGCATTTTGGCGTTCTTGATACAGTTCTGTCCTTTTTTTTCTTTTTTTTTTTTGTATTACAGTTTATTTTAACCACGTATGACTTCCAATGGTTCACACGTACTTACCGAAATCCTGCAGCACACGGTCCTGCGTTGTGGTGACGGATTGTCGGTGCTGATTTACACTGCTGTCCAACTGCAGGTAGTAGTACTCCGCTTTAAAGTAGCTCTCTATAGCCCCTAAAATCAGCGGTGCCATCCTGGGCATCAAAGGTGACCCCTGTGGGCAAGTGGGTCCAAGGCTGTGACCACCGGCTCCTCCCAGGACGTCACCGAGCCAGGCTGGCTTGGCCTCAGGAGACCCGCACTGCAGACGAGTGTGTGACCTGGTGGGGTCACTTAAGCTCGGTTCACCACCCTGCAGTCACCCAAACAACCCAGAGGGTTAAAAATCACAGGAAATCAGCAGTTAATTGTAAAAATTCCCATCTGGGAGAACACCGAGGAGCACAGGGCAGGTGTGCCTCAAGGAAAGCCAAGTCGTCCTGCTTGGGAATACCCCCAGTAGGGAAGTGGGTGTGTGTTGTCACTGCTAGCCCGCACCAGGCTGGTGGGGTGCATCCGCGGGACTGGGCCCCCAACCAGAACCGGTAACTGGTCTCTTCCCACCAGCGGGTTGTGCCTGACGCTCCGGTCAGTACTCCTCTGGGCAGCCTGCTGCAGGAGAGGTTGGGTTCGGGTTCTCTTCCTCATCATATTTGCAGGCTGCTCGTCCCCTCTGATCTTTCTCATTGTGCCTTTGAAAATGTTATTCTCCGTTTCAGGGTTTGACTGGAACAACCGGTGACTAAGACTGAGTAAAACGGAAAGGTTGAAGATAGGGAAAATACAACAGCGAAGGAATGAGGTTTCTGTCTTTCTAATCTTCCTCTAAATCTTACTAGTGTTACAAACAGCAGGTTGTTGCCCAATGTGTGATATTAGACAATGTTTCCACACAGTGGGATTCTAGCCATATTTTTTTTTCCCCTGATTAAGTAACTATTTTTCATGAAACTGGAGAAAGGATAGTTGAGGTTAGTCATGCCCGTTTATCAGCCATTCACACTGTTTGCCACATTTCCATAGCATGAGTTTTATTTGTCAATTAGTTTAGGTTTCATGGAGTGTAAAAAGCACTATAAGCATCCCTAGAGTGTCACGTCCTTCACTCATTCTTGGGTGCCTATGTCCACTCGGATACTGTCCTCCCCTCACAGGTTGCCTAATTATACCTGGCTTTTACTCTGGGTCTGTCTAGACCATCAAAAAACCCACCATTATTTGTGACCAGAGGTATGGAGGTGAAAATCTCAGCAATACCTTAAGTGTCTTATGAGCAAGCCAGGTATTGTGATTGCTTTAAAAATGCCCTAAAAGCTGTCGAGTATTCTGGTATTAAGCTTCCTCATGAGGTTAATACAGCTTCTTTGTAAAACCCAGTTCTGATACTGGATGGCTATTAATTTAGTTATATAAGCATTTGCCTGCCTCTTTCTTGTTTGACTGATTTTGATTTGTCCCACCTACAGAAATAAATACAGTCTGTGTCAACTGAGAAATTACATCTTCTCTCACCAGAAAATGACACTGATGCAGGTATCAATAAGTAATCACAGTAATTTTTCAAAACCTGAGATCAGAAGGAATTTTATATTTAAATTTGATTGGTAGATTGTTACAAATGGAAAAATGTCTTCAATGGCATGCGTAGCATTTAGAGTCCTCCAACTTCCTTATCCAAGTACGAGAGAAGCTGACGAGGAGGGGTGCCAT
>NW_010234862.1:0-9613 GCF_000690775.1 Eurypyga helias
GGGGGGAGGGTTGGGATGAAGGGGTGAGAGATAATCTATGCATTAAAAACTAGGATAAGGAAGAGAGAAGGGCCACACAGAAATTATTCATGTCCATTTTAGGAATACAGGATTTTAGAAGGGGGAAAACATGGAAGGGATAAAGAAAAATTCACCTGGGAGAAAAAAATAAAAGCAAAATCACTAAAACCGCATTTTAATATTTACATGTTTGCACCTTAGTTGATGTCTTTGTCTGTTTCAGTACGTTTATATTTTGATTTCCTGAAAACGCTGACACTTAGGATCATCTTTAACCCTCCAGAGAATCTTCAAGTGATACCTCATATGCAGAAGTTGTCAATCACCATTAGTCTTGTACCACAAAATGCAAAATGCTCAATCTCCTTTCAGCACAGCAGCGTAACAGCTCATCTTTTGCCCCTGTGCTGGTTTTCCTTCTCTCTGGAAGGAAATTCAGTCTGGAGAGGAATTGAATTGTCTGCGGATTGCTAAGCGCTGTGGCTCAGCAAAGAGAATTATTCTTCTTATCTCCTATTTCAAACAACAATTGCTCATCTGAGGCGTCATTCCAAGTACATACCACGGTTTTGTGTATCCCTGATTGATACTCATCAATCCTGTAACACTGAAAGGGAACTGCTTTAATTCAACTCTTAGTATCTTTTTTAAGTACAGCTGCTATTAACCGTAAAGGTGAGTTGACCGTATATAGCATTTCATTAATCTTAGACAGATGTATAAATTTAACTTTCTACAGCACAGAAGTCATTGGGAGTTGCATGATGATCCATTTGGGAAGAAATATATTCCTTTTTACTTCTTCATTCAACATATACAATCTATATGATTAATTTTTTAAACCTTCAGTGGAATTGAATTTCTTGTAATCTTAAAACCAATTTTAAAATCAATAAAAATGTCCCCAACTAATCATTTTTTGTTCATTGATTTGCATAGAAATAGTGCAGAATAGCATGACACTTACTACTTTTTTGATTAGCAAACTCAATTTAAAAAAATATAAATGGGATGTATTGAGATTTAGTGTTTTTTCCTTAATTTCCCTCTTCTGCATTTTACTGCAACTTGTTAAAAAAAAAAAAAATCCAGGTCTCTCATGATGACATAATGCTCTTTGTTAAAAGATAATCAGGTTTAAGAGAAGAAACATTGTATTTGTTTTGAGGAGAAAACTGAAGTGGCAGGAAATAAAAAGTAGTCAAACAAATAAGACTAAGACAGATTAAGAGGCAAATCTATCAAGTGAAAGACTGCAGAAAATAATACCTGTTTTTTTCCAGCTTCTGCAACATTTACTCATATTGAAAAATACCTACTCATAAAAGTAGCATCTTTCAGTCCAGTGGGTCAGTGAAGAGAAGGGGAGTTACTCATTTTAGCTGCCATGTGTGTTTGGCAGGCAACTGTAGGAAATACATATGGGTGGTCCTGAACAAGAACAGCTGCATTGTTTTGAAAAACTTGAAAATCTCTGGACAAAAATAAGCAGAACATCAACAATAATTAATTTTACCAGAGCTTTGCAATTCGGGACCACCAAAACCCAGAGTAGTTTAGAAGAATTCCTCTAATATCCAGGTATACAACCATAATTTACAAAATCTACTTAAGTGGTAGCACATAAAATCCCTGTGAAATACACGAGGTTGAGGAATCCCAAACATTTTGCTGGCTTATTGTCAACTTGTCCACCAGGAATTATTTGCTTCACTCCTTCCCTTGGGTCAAGGTGAGTCTGAACAACTTGTACTTCCCTGGATCCTCCTTCTTGTACCTTCAGACAGTGAATGCTTCTATATTCTTCCCATGTCTCCTGGCCCTGCTCCCACCTCTTGTATACTTCTTTTTTATATCTGAGTTTAGTCAAAAGCAGCTTGTTCATCCTTGCAGGCCCCATGCCACTCTTGCTCAACTTCCTGCTGTCAAGGGGGACTGTTCTTAAGCTTTTAGATAGGGAACCTTAAAAATAAAGCAACTCTCCTGGATTCCTCTTCTGTACTATATCCCACAGGATCCTTCCAAGCTGATCCCTGAGACCCCTGAACAAGTCAGAATCTGCTCTCATTAAGTCCAGGGTTGTGATTCTGCTATTTTGCCCTAATTCTACTGTCCCATGGTCACAGGAACCAAGTTCTTTGCCATTTGTATGAGATCCAGAAGAGCATCTCCTCTTGTCAGCTCCTCATCACCTTCACAAGGATGCTTTATTGTCAATGCACTCAGGAAACACCTTATGTCATTGTAAGGGTAGCAAAATTTGGCCTTTAAAGACACTGGGTCATGTTATCATCCATCCAAATACATCTAGGCAAGTTCTGAGATGGGAAACAGTGTTCTTTCTCATACCACCAGCTATGCTACTACTACTGTTTTCTGGACAGTGAAACTCAGGATGCAGCTAGATGAAGCAGAGCAAAGCAGATAATCAACACAAGGAAAATACATCTCTCGCTAGGAGTGAAAGACTGTAGGTTGTTTTCCTTGGAAGCAAGGAGGGGAGGAATGAAAGCAGCTGGGTCTTTGGTTATGGTTCTCTCCTGAAGCTCCTCTCAGCATGGCACAGCTGTGTGCTATGCTATGCACAGGATGGTGCTGGTAGAGACAATCTGCCCATTACTATTTGAATTTAGTCCTAAACACTGATATGTTCCAGCATATTGTCACTATTAATGTCTAGCAATGTTGTCCATACTTGTTATGCCATTTAAGTTAATTGTCTGCATACTTTTCCTGTAAATTACTTCCCAAAACAGTCTGTGCTATGGTATTCCATGTTGCAGTCAGGATCAATGCTGGCAATAATCACTGTCAGGAATGAAGGAGAATCTAGGAACAGATACCAGATTAAAGCTTGTGAAATTGATAACAAGAGGGGAGAGGGGTGGCTTTGGGATTGATTCTTTACTGCTGAGAATTTCCAAAGTACCTGTAAGTGTAGCACCTGATCAGTGACATTAGAATGCCAGGGACTAAAGTTTCATGCCGAAGATTAAAGTTTCTGAGGTCAGGCAGAGAAGAGAGTATAATTGAGAGTTATCAAGGAGATCATAAGGCGTATCATATAAAACTGGTAGAGTCAGTGCTTGAGCCTTGCTGAATTGTCATATGCATACAAATGAATGAAGAATAAATCTTCCCAGTCACTGCACCAGGATTAGAGGTTGGAGGAGTTCATTGCTCCTAAAAGCATTTGTATGTTTCTGTAATTACTTCAGTGTACTATAAAAGTAAAACGAGGTATGAGCTGTGGACTTCTACTCATTTATTTAAGTAACACATTCTGAAACATTAAACAATAAAGTATGCAATGTTCTTTCTAGATACTATAATAATTGTCTGTATGACACCTTTGGCTGACTAGGTACCACGGGGAAGTATATTATCCAAAATCCTAAACTGGAACTAATCATGGCCTTCAGGTATTATAGGAGCGCAGTTATTCCTTGAAGAAGATGGTATATACGGCAAGAGGCTCAGGTATCTTTTCTGAAAAAGAGTGCTAAAGTAATTTATGCAGAAGTAAATCTGCTCTGCTTTAAAAAACTATTAAGAAAAAGACATATTCAGGAATTTTACAAATATTATTTTAAGATTGTCAGACTTCTCAAGGCCTTCTTCCTTCTGGCCACAGTGGTGGTGCAATAGCTATAAGAGTTCCTTCTTTCTGATGGCATTTGTGTAGTTTACCAGTTCATTTTGCATTTGTCTTTTCCAACAGATCTGTTGCAGGCATCTTTAATGGTATAAAACATTCATTTGCAGTCCTGATTGTTTTTATAACAGACTTCTAAAAGAGCTCTGCTTTATTATTTAGTATTATATATATATAGCACTATAGATATGCATAGGAATACTCTATGCATAGGAATACTCTATACATATCTATAGATATGCATAGGAATACTCAGGAATACTCTGCTTCTAAAACGTAGCGATAATTTTAGGGCACTACTTCAGGACCTCAATATAGCAAGTTCTGGACATCAGGTCAATTGTATTTTCAATCTCCACTTGCTTTTACTGAAGTAGTGTTAGCTAAAGGAGGGGTGGACCTGCTTTAATGCTGAAGAATACAGCAGAGAAAGGAGGGGTCAATTTTCTTTCAGAGAGTGGAAGATGATAGTTTTTGACAGGTACCGTCAATTTCAGCTTTTTGCAATAAAATGGGAAGCGTGTGCAGCATTTTACATCTCCCAAATAGATTACCCAACACACACACACACACACACATGCGCTTGTCAAAGCTAATGGCATTCTTTCTGCTGAGCCTGACAAATTCCAGTCTTAAATCTAAACAATAATAAATCTTAGCCAGATGTTGACATTTCACCCTCCTTCTGGGGTTACCTCTACAGGGTGCAGGGAAATTTCTTCTATTCAACATCCTGAGCTGTAACGATTAGTGCTGTCAACCCTGCAGAACGCCCTGTTCTCACCACAGAGCAGTCCTGCTCCTAACAAAAGATTTTCTGTGAAGTGCACAAAACTCGAAGCGATACTATAGCTTTCATTCATTTTAATATTTTGTGGGTTTGGTCTACAGTGAGCTCAGATATTTTGCTTGCCATAAGCATGTTTCAGATCAATCATTTTTTAAGTCAAACTGAGCGTTACTGTGTTTTCCAGTCTAACATTTTTCATTCACAGCTAATTGTACAACAAGTTTGAGTACTCGGCCGGAAGAACCCTGGCAAAGTAAAATGCATCTTTAAAAATTCAATTTTCAATTTGCCCTCATGGTATAAAAACACTATATGCAGTGCTATTTATAGATGTTCTTCTAGATATATTTGCCATCCCTTGTTATTGCCCTAAAATACAGGGAGGTGTTCCCAACAATCAGTTTAGACATACATGCTCTGTAGTGTATTCAGCTGCGTGTCTTACCTACTTAGCCAAAATATCCAGGTAAAAAAACTATGTATGGGAACCCTTAAGCCTCATATGCAGCTGTAGGACTAAGTATTTCAGCTGATGGCAAAGGAAAAAGGAGTTCTCCAGCAGTCAAGGCCTTTTGATACCATTTGCTGGCTCCTGGGAAAAACAGAGTGGGCTGTGGGAAAGCTAGCCTGTCCTGGCTGTCTTTCTCAAAAGTCTCCTGCAGTTTGATGCTTTTCTACAGGCTTTAGGCTTCTAGTCTTCTTGGATTAAATGAAAATCTCACCTTTTAAAGAAAAATGCCTCTGGTTGTGGAAAAAAAATTAAAAAATGCAAAACCTTGAAATCCATAAAGCAACAGTGAAATAGTGAAGAATGAACAGGTGTTTTCGGGGAAAGAAAGGTAGGTATAAAGGTTGTTATAAATACTTTTAAAAAATACTGTTTCTTTCATAGAAGAGTGTTTTATCCCACCTGACAGTCCCAAAGAAAGGATGAGGTGACTGACCAGGAATCTGAGTATCCTTTATCTTGAGAATGGATCTCTGATATCTCTCATTTTTGGTATAGTTCATGGTGCTGCTGAGTTGGAAATGAACATTCAATATCGAATGTTCTTCTACAAAAATTATTTTGGTTTATTATTGTAACTTCCTTAAAATCACAAGTGAGGGAGGACATATGGTGATTCTTTATATTTTACATGTCCACTGAAGGATTTTCTCAAAGCAAAAGAAAGATCATCTTCTATCGAGGACTTTCCTCCCACAAAATAATAAGCAAAAATTGTTAATAACTGGAGACAACACAGCTTTACAGGCAAAAATCTTTATTTTGACAGATGAATCTTCTCATTCCTTTTCCTGTTTTTTCCCCTGTCCCACTGGCAGGAAGGGAGGAAGCCACCAGCTGCATGGGTGCTTGCCTGCTAGCAAGGGCCAATGCACCATATCATTGACCTTGTTAGGGATGATAGACAACTGTAAACTGTCAGATAGAATAGGCAGCCAATATTGGTGGGTCTAGAAAAATATAAGTACTGAGTTAAAATTCTTATGGAGGATTTGGGAAAGGTTGAGATTTGGTGAGGATTTGTATGTTTCAGGAGGCTGAATACATTGGCATTCTGGTACTCAGGAGGCACAGACTCTTTAGCATCTATTTAGCATCTGCAATGCTATTTATTTATTTAGCATCTACAGTGCTAAATAAAATAGGGCCAGAGACTGAGTCTTTGTCCTAAATCCAGCTGGCACCAACTAGCTTACATGTATGGTGCCTAAGATTGGCCTCCACTAGCCTAGGAGGAGCCTAAATGCCTCGTAGGGGTCTATTGGAGGCAATACACATGTCCTTACTACAGAGCACTTGAGCTCCAGGACTTCTAGGAGCCCCAGGTGGTACTGCTGTGATCCTAAAATTTAATTAGGATCTGGGGGACATTTCAGCTCAGTGTGTCTGAAACAGTATGAGGGATGCATTGCAGTTGTGTTTTCGCCCATGAAACTGAAGGGCTGATGAACGACGTGCTGTGCAGCATGACACAGAGGTACATTGGATGTGTGTTACATGCAGAGATTGCTGGGACACTGATGGAAGGTTGTTTAGGCTGGAGGAAACTAAACCTGGTGTAGTCATAGCCATGCTGAATTTTTGGAGGTCATGTCTGGCATGAACCATCCTCAGATCTAGTCCTGGACATCGTTCTAGAGAGAGTTAGTTTGGGTTGTCTGAAACAGAGCTAAGAAATAAACTATTATTAAAGTGATGTGATTGAGCGTCTAGAGCATGGATTCATTTTACATCCCTCTTTTTTCAGCAATATAGATGCAAACTACTTAGATCCTACAGTTACTGTGTGCAGCCAAAACTTTCTAAATTTCAACAGGAAACAGATATTAGATCTGAATTTTACATAATGATGTGGGATTGAAGATACAGCAGCAGTGACCATGTTAATTATAATCAATTTTTCTAATTAAATTTGAGTTATTAAGACATCAGTCTGCATAGCTTAAGAAGAATCCAGATGTCAAAGCTGGATTTTTACCAAATAGGGTAATTGTGTTGTAGGCACAGCAGTTATCCCACAAATCTTGGCAGACCTTTGACTTTGCTATTATTTTGACTACCTCTAGTCTCTCTACACCTCTTGTATTTACCCTGCAGTCCTACGTAAGGGACTAATCATGATGCTTACTTTCATTTGCCAGCACCTTGTGCATAAAATATATATATGTTTGTGAAGAGGAGGGGGAACCTGGGTTAAGAGATCTTCCCCTGGGCCTGCCTTAAGCTATGCTTGGCAGCTCACATGAAGCAGGACAGCAAGACTCGGGTCTTCTGGCCTACCTGAACACCTTCTTGGACAATTTAGGGGATGACTTAGATTGTCAACTGCCGTGCATTTGATTTCTGGTAAGAACCCAATCACTATCCAGGAAAAAATGTCTGCGTTCTCTGCAGAGACCAGAGGTAAAGAGTAAGCCCACACAACTGCCCCAAGGCTGTGAGACCCTTTGCTCTTTTAGCAATTCCTGAGGGTATCTGGCAGAAGAGACTCTCTCCCAGACCAACCTGGAACACCCTTAAACAAGAAACCTGCCTATGCAGACTGCTGGCAATACCAAGCTTGCCTTGTAGCAATGTCTTACGGACTAGATGTATTCCTTTGCCCACACACACGACTTTACACATCACGGGGCAAAGAAGGCTCTTGCAGTCTATGTTTATTTTCTGTTCTGGCCTCCTGGGCAGTTTCCAAACCAAGACAAGGGCTATGGGAGCAAGCGTTCTGACTAATGGCCGAGGCAGCTACAAGGCAACTGGTATCCATCCCCTGCAACAGAGTCACCTCCTTAAAAATGTCCTAGAAACCAATGCTTCCCCTAAGAAATAAAAATGACAAACCACTGCCAACCTGGGATAGTTTCTGCATATGTTTCAATGCATAACACATTGTTATCTCAACAGATATTGAGATTAGAGAGATCAGGTCTTGGCAGAAGGTCTCTGGGTGGCTTCTGCTATCTGCCTCTAAGAAGTGACCACACTGGACTCTCCCACAGTGTTCCTGTGTGTTCATAGAGCAGGATAGACCCATCATGGACCAGAAGTGAGACAGTTCTGGGAGGGGTACAAGAGACTATCCACCAGCTCATCCCTTTGCAACACACAGCCATTGCTCTCCAGAGTCTGTGCAGAATGATTCGTGTACAAATGAAGGTCATCCCTGCTGCAGAGCTTGTTAGGAAGGAGGGTGGGAGGGAGAGGCCATTGATGCCACCTTCATCTGGCAGCCATAGGAGATAAATGCTGCTGGATGTGGCAGTCCCGGCAGGTGTGCTGCTGATGAGGCGGGTCCCATACAGCACCCCAAGGAGCAGCACAAACAGCAGGCAGCCTGTGGCTCTCCAGGTGGCATTTTATCTTGCTATTTTCCAAGCATGTGTGGGGTGTGCTGTAAGACCTAGACAATCTGGACAGTCGGGAAACTTGGCCACAAAAGCATCCGTTCAGCAATGCGGTTTTAATGCAGCCTAAGCAGCTGAGGAAAAAAAATGACAGGATCTGCAGGTGTGGAGCTGCATTTCCCTAGCTCTGCTGCATAAAGTTTGAGTAGCATTACTACTCCTTTCTTTTTCTTGGGTTATGAGATGCCAAACATCTTTATTTTACTAGTGATATTAAGGTTCCTGGTTTTTTCCAGCCCTGCAAATACCACAGTACCAAATTCCATAGATACAATAGCACTGGTTCACTGAAGGGATCTACATTTTCACTTAAGAGGATCATGTATTTGTCCTCTATTCATCAGGTAGAATTAGGAAAGTCAAAGGAAGGAAATTTTCTGATTGAGGAGAATTGAAAGGTAGAACTGGAGTTGTGCAGGACCAGTCCCTTAGGATTTATTTGAGGGATAGTTTTTAGTTTCACTTTCATCTTTCTTCATACACTCCTGCAAAGTACAAACCAGCAACCCTCTAGAGTTATTCTTTCTGTCATAGGCCAGTTTGAAGTGCAGGGGTAAACAATTGTCAGAAATATGGCTCTCAGCCAGACGTCACCGTGGTTACGCTGAAGCAGTCTAATCCAAGACCTCACAAACTGTTGTCGACTGTTTAATCACTGTGCATCAGCTTTGCCGTCGCCTCATGCCTCCAGTCTGCCTGGGTGCTGTGGCTGAGGTGATCGAACTGAGCTTCAGCCGGAGGATGACTCAGAAACCAGCCCATGGATTTGCATATCTCACAGCTGACAGTCCAGCCAGGGGTGGGTCTTACAGGGAATTGAAACCAGTTTGCAAGAACTCTAACTTCTGAGTCTTGCCCTAGCCTTAGCTGCAGTACTCTGTTCTGACAAGGCAAGGTACTCCTGAAACAATGTCTGGGTTTGGAGGAAGGAGGGAAGGCAGCAAGTACAGGATGGCTGCTGCTTCCAGCACCCCGTTTTCCTCTCAGGGTTACCTCTGGGATGGCAACAATAAAAAAGAGAAGGCTGAAAACCCTCCGAAGCTCACACCTGAAGAGGACCAAAGCAGCCAACCATCAGCCTATGAACAACAGCGAGAGCAGTGGTAAGTAGCAAGAAGCCTGGCTGAGACGGTGTTGGGTGTAGTCGGTGCCTGTTCTCCACCTTACTCGGGGCATGAACCTTCAAAGGCAGAAATCACAGAATCATAGAATAATACAACAGTTTGGGTTGGAAGGGA
>NW_010234863.1:0-6419 GCF_000690775.1 Eurypyga helias
CCCAGGAATCTTGGAAGTGATCATTTTCTGGACAGAAGGCAAAGATTTTGGAATGTCACCAGAGGAGGAGGTGACATGTGCCGAAGGGGCCCCTTTGTACAACCAGTTGACCAGTTTCCAGAAAATAAGAAGCAATATGCCCTGTTTACTGCTGGGTCCTGCCGCATTGTAGAGTATTTTGCTAGCCAAAGTTAAACCACGACAGAATGTCACATAATTCAGACCAGAAGGACCCTCCTGGGCTGATGGAGTTGGTCAGGTCCCCGAGCACCAGCACCCATGCTGCTCAGAACACATCTCCGGGCGAGGGCTTCTGAACAGCGTGGCAGCAGCGCCCAAGACCAGCCCACGCTCCGAGGGAACCAGAGCTCTGCTGCTGAGCTACATCCACCACAACAATGTCCTGAGGAAAAGGGACCAGCTCGTTTAATGCTAGGAGAAGGTGTGTATCCATCAGCCCCCAGAGCTGGAGGGGGCCTCAGGTTGAGCAGCATGCTCCTCTTCTGCTGGCAAGTCTGAAATGCTGGCAAGTCTGAAAGATGTTCACAGGACAGTCATATGTTCACAACCTACTTCTTGAACTTTAGATCTAGGACTTAGGATGAGGCACCATATTCCTGTTTTCCTTGGCTAGACTTCCCCAGCTGGGAGGAAAAAGCACCAGGTGAAATTTCAGACAGGCACAAATCTGCCTCAGAGGGACATAAGACGATGCTGCTCTCACACATGTACAAAGCAGCACGCAAATGTGAAGCAAGTGAATTAAACACATGCATCAGACGTAGGGTATGGAGATCGACAGAGATCAGAGGTATGCGCCTACCTGGTGTTAGGAACCAGGGCGCAGAACTCCAAACAGGCTGAAATCACAGTACTAACCTCACAAAAATCTGCTTACAAGGTATTTTTACTGCATGTTTAAGAAAAAGTAAGCATTGCAGGTGAATTGTGATCTATTTTTATAGAAATCAGTTAAGCTCCACGCAGCTAGATGTACTTGAGCAATTTAGTAAGCATGCTGAACCAAGTCACCTATGGTTTTCAAGAATACCTAAGAGAATGCAGAAGAACTGTAAATTAAAGACTTGCTGTGCTGCACAAGACACTATTCTCCTTATTTAACATTCAGACCTATATATATCCCTCACTAAAGGAATTCATCTAACCTATGTGTTGTTTTCCACACAGCCTAACTCACCGCACTCCACGTCAGCCTGACGCAGGAATAGTGTGGTCAGCAGGAGCAGGGAAGTGATTGTGCCCCTGTACTCGGCACTGGTGAGGGCACACCTCGAGTACTGTGTTCACTTTTGGGCCCCTCACTACAAGAAGGACATAGACATGCTGGAGCTTGTCCAGAGAAGGGTGACAAAGCTGGTGAAGGGTCTGGAGAACAAGTCTTATGAGGAGTGGCTGAGGGAGCTGGGCTGGTTTAGCCTCAAGAAGAGGAGGCTGAGAGGAGACCTGATTGATCTCTACAGCCCCCTGAAAGGAGGTTGTAGGGAGGTGAGTGCTGGTCTGTTCTTCCAGTTAGCTAGTGATAGGACAAGAGGAAAAGGCCTCAAGTTCCATCAGGAGAGGTTTAGATTAGATATTAGGAAAAACTTCTTTACTGAAGGAGTGGTTAAGCACTGGAACACGCTGCCCAGGGAAGTGGTGGAGTCACCATGCCTGGAGGGGTTCAAGGAACGTGTAGACATGGCACTTGAGGACATGGTCTAGTGGGTATGGTAGTGTTGGGTTGATGGTTGGACTAGATGGTCTTATAGGTCTTTTCCAACCTTAGTGATTCTGAGATTCTGCAAAACCTTAAATACCTCTAGAAGTGAAGCTTTTTACTGAAGCACTTCAGTCTTTGAAAACATTGTGTCAAGCACATGTTTAGAATGCAAATAGGGTTAGTCATTTTTAGGATCTGTGGCTCTGAAGGTTCAGCACTACTTCAGCAGAGAGCAAAACACGTGTTAGCTTAGTTCACTAGAATGCATCAGTTAGCACTCACCTTCAAAAGATTTGGTAAAGATGTGCAAGCAAAACACTGCAGAGACAATACACGAGCTTGACCAATTCCACGCACAGTTTGCATCAATAGGAAGGAAAAACCTCTTGAAAACTGAACAAAACTTGGAAAAGAGCAAAATGTAGAGCAAGCTCCAAGGCGGGCTTTTTTTTTAATAGTTTGTTTTTTCTCTTTTGTTCAAACCAGAGACCAAGTATGATTGTAACATCCATAATTACCCTTTCCAGTCATGAAGTGTTCATGCTGGATTATTACATTTACTGTAACTCATCACAATGCACATAGCTGTGTAACTTCAGGCACACTGAGAAAACAGTATCAGAGAAGATGACTGCTTAACTGAAGTGGCAAACTATTTGGTTAAACACAATGTATTCCTATCCATCCTGGTTCAAGCTGTGAAGGAAAAATAAGCCAAGATGTTAAAAAGCAACGTGCAGTGTTTACAAATCCACAACACTTACCTGAAAGCAATTAGATTGGTGAACCTTCCTGGCACTAATCCTTATTATACAAACTCAGTGACAGCACATTAATTTCCTACAAAAAGACCTTGTTTGAAATGTGCTTTATAGCAACTGAGAAGGATGACATACAGGCTACAGTCCCAGAACTTGATCGAGAGCTGGATTCATGCATTTGGGAGAGCTTCACCAACTCCTTCGGTGTGCTGAGTGAAGTGTATCAGATACTCCCCAGATTTAACTGTCTGAACGAACACACTACACTAAATCAGGTGAGTGCAGAACATCTGTATTTTCATATGTAAAAGACACCCAACATCTGTGTGAAGCGCAGCAAGCCAGGGCCATGGGTACCTTTCTTCATGGAAGGACACAGCCCTCCTCCAGCACGGCTTTGCCACACACTCAGCCAGTGACTGCCAGTCCAGGACATGCTGTGCAGTGGTGACACACAGCACGGAGAAGTGCCTGCCAGAGGGAATATCTGGTTACGTTACAATTACTTTGGGATATCAGAAACCGTGTCACCTATCTTAATGGCCCACTGAATGTTTTATGGGGGCCAGTGCTTTTGTTGCTGTTCAGAAAGACAGAAGGGGACCAGTATCCACTCCTGTTGGTGGCTGCCCAAGCGCACAGGAGGTAACAGCAGCATGAGGCTGAGGGAGGTGGGTTTGTCCAGCCAGAAGAACGCAAAGGGATGTGACTGCTGCCCACCCAAGATCCACGTTGGCCTCTCCACCAGCCTGCAGCACAAGGACAAGCACCGACCCGCTCAAGCTGAAACAAGGGAAATTCCCCCCTAAATAAAAGGGAATGCTTTCCATGTCACTGGGTGGTTAAAGACAGGGCCAGGGCTGGACGCTGTTGAGCCCTCACCACTGGAGACACAAAGACAAACCCACAACTCCTTTTCTGACACAAGCCCCACTTCCAGCTGGGGCTGGACCACGTCCTGGGCATTCTTCACAGTACTGAGGCAGGGCTCGTCCCCCTTCACCCACTGAATCCAGAGGGTCTGGGCACAGGCCACAATGTCCAAGGCTGGGAGACATTACAACAGGTCGCTTCAAGACTGTATGCCATCCAGAGGGACCTGGACAGGCTGGAGAGGTGGGCCACTGCCAACCTCATGGAGTTCAACAAGGCCAAGTGCAAGGTCCTGCACCTGGGTTGGGGAAAGCACACGTACAGGCTGGGCAGAAAATCGATCGAGAACAGCCCTGAGGAGAAGGATTTGGGGGTACTGGTGGATGAAAAGCTGAACATGAGGCGGCAGTGTGCGCTGGCAGCCCAGAAAGCCAACAGTATCCTGGGCTGTATCCAGAGAAGCGTGGCCAGCAGGTCGAGGGAGGTGATTCTTCCTCTCTACTCTGCTCTTGTGAGACCCCACCTGGAGTACTGCATCCAGTTCTGGGGTCCTCAACATAAGAAGGATATCAGCCAGTTGGAGCGAGTCCAGAGGAGGGCCAAGAAGATGATCAGAGGGCTGGAGCACCTCTCCTATGAAGACAGGCTGAGAGAACTGAGTTTCTTCAGCCTGGAGAAGAGAAGGCTCTGGAGAGACCTTTGGATGAGGCTTTGAGCAACCTGGTCTAGCGGAAGGTGTCCCTGCCCATGGCAGGGGGGTTGGAACTGGATGATCTTTAAGGTCCCTTCCAACCCAAACCATTCTATGATTATGTGATTCTATGACTCCTATTAAAGGCCTGCATGCAGGGAGGAAGGTGGGCTGGGACAGAGGTTTCTGGTCTCAGAAAGGCCCGTTGGAGACCCAGGAGCTGTGGCACAGTGACAGAGCAAGCTGCACAGCCCCTCAACCAAGTCTGATCACCCACCAGCATTTATCCATCCCCAGCAGAGACGAGTGCCCGACAGATTCCAGACAGTAGCGTGACAACCCCAGCTCCATCCCCTGCGCAGCCAAGGATGCTGGCAGGTAACCTTCCCACTCCGTGCCTCGGTTTCCCTGGAGCTGCAGGAGAAATGCATGGCTCATCAGTCTGCCGTGGGGCAAATCAGCAGATGGTGTGAAACGTGGGCACACGGACCTCGACCTTCAGTGACACAAGAAGCCTGAAGGGAATTCAGACTGTACTTTTCACCTATTCGATAGTTGTTGCTCTTTTAAACAGTTGTAACAGATCAACCCCAGCAGGCTTCAGCTCAGAACACAAATTAGGAATGCCAGTTTTCAGCAAGACTCCATTTTCTGACACCATTTGTTTTCTTGCATGAATCATCCTATTATCCAACCAGAAATGAAATTAGATCTATCAGCTCTGAAGTCAATAATTAATGTTACTGTATGATTTCCAGGCTTCCCTGGTGAAGAGACCCTTCCGAAGACATTAACGCTTCAGTGAGTGCTGCCGTCAGTCAGACCTGCAGCTTGCTCTGTCAGCCTCTCCGCTCCATATTGATCCAGGCTCTTTTTCTAAAGAGATACCAAGCCATGTTGTGCTGGTTTCAGGCAGGAACTAGCTCCTTTTCTTCCCAGTGCTGTTGGCTAGCCCAGGGTGGCCGAGGCAGTGTTTCATTCCATGGTACATCAGGCTCAGTGCACAAGCACAGTTCTGAGCAAGGAAGTGGCCTGTCCAGGTAGATCTGGCCAGGTAGATCGATAAGACGGGCTAGCTTGATAGCTGGGTCGTTAGCTTCTTTGTTAGCTCTTGGTGCTGTTGTTAGTGGTGGGACAGATTCATTTGTTAGTGGGTTGGGGGGTCGGCTAGTGTCCTGATCCCAGGCAGAGATGAGCTGCTCTCCTGGGGCTATTCTAAAAGATTTCGTTTCATTCCATAATACATCAGTCTGAGTGGTCACTGTTAACCCGTACCAGCAGTGCTAAGAGCAGGAGGGGGGGAAACTTGCAGAGGCCCAACCCGGAAGGGGGGGAGGTTGGTTCAAATGTTCCTGCTGGCAGCACTTTTTTATTTTCTCTCTCAGTTTGCTCCCAGGCTCAAGGAGGGGGTTATTTTCTCCTCAGGGTTTTGATTTTTTTTGATTGCTGTCCTGGAATCTGGCTGTGTCTGCCCACGGGTGGTGAGATCCTGTATCATTTGTTCTATTTTCCCATAATATTGTTAGTTAGACCATAAGATTCATTTATATAATTAAATAGTTCTTACCTCAACTTTTATGAGCCTCCCTTGTTTTTCACCTGACCCTTCCTCAGTGGGAGGAAGGGGGGGGGGGGGGGGGGGGGGGGGAGGGGGGCAGGGCTAAACCACGACAGTTCTTTTTGGCGCCCAACTTGGGGCTCAAGAAAGTTGAGATAAGAAACAGATCAGTGTGTGTGATAATCCTGGGAAAACAATGTGGTGGTGGCTGATCCAGGAGCTGAGTTCTGGGCTTTTCAGGCTGCTGACCGAACAGAGGGATCTGCTGCCTTATGTGCTACTGATCACCTTGGTTTTTTATGTGCGAGCCGGGATGAGGGGTTTGGTCAGGCTGGTTTGTGTGCTGCTGATGCTGGCAGGGATACCCTACCTCTACCTGTACTTAATATTGTCGGCCCCCTGGTACATCATGAGTTATGTCAGCGTTCTCAAATTAATTCCATCTCTCTGGGGCCATCTCTTATTGTAAATCCAATCTTGAAGAGGAGTTATGCATGTAATATTCACCAGGAAACAAAAAGGTAATCTCCATCACAAGTTTAATACTAAAGCTTTGCAATCCAGTAAGGTCGACGTGTTAGTGGCAGAATGTACAGACTTTCTGATCTGCCATCAGAGATCCTTTAATTCACCTCAGGTACATACACATTTTTACCTCGTGAGAACCTGTTGATGGGACTGCTGCCTGATTCTAAAAAACCACCAGTGCAGATGCTGTAGGGTGGCATTGAGAACCCATTGCTGTGGTTTCAGAGGCCCAGCAAAGGCTTGGCAGTGCGTGCACATCCAGAACTGTGGTGGTGCATTTCTTCCCCT
>NW_010234864.1:0-6217 GCF_000690775.1 Eurypyga helias
GGGGTTGGAACTAGACGGTCTTTACAAGTTTGAGATGGGCACATAGTGTCCGAAAGACTGTAAATCTGAATAAGATACATGATACTCCAGGAGTAACTTGCAATTTCTTAATTATATTAATCACTTGTAAGCAGTGAAGTGCCCAGCATTTATTATATAACTCGTAATAATAATTGTTAGTAAAAGACAAGATATAAGAACAAAAGGATATATTTACTCCATTAAATAAGGGTGGGTTTGTGTTGGGTGGGGTTTTTTGGGGTGATTTTTGGTTGGTTGGTTGGTTTTGCTACAGTAGGAAGAGATACAAAAGAAAAATGCAAGATAAAGACAATACAAATGAAGATTTTAACTATTAATGAACATTTATCCTGCCTATGTTAATGTCTCAGACCATTTCGGAAGATAGACATCATGGAACGTTAGGTCATCCCTCCCTTTCCCGTTCTTTCTTCCTGACCCTTTTTATTTAATCAAGTAGTGCATTTCCTAATTTGACCATTTTTTCCAACTTAGCTGAATTTCTTGTAGACCAAAAGCATTTCTTTAAACTCTCTCTCTGTTCTATACATGATCTGTCTCAAGAACTGTTCTTTACACAAACACCTCACTGACTTTGCAACATCTAAAATAATGCCAGTGCCCATGAAAACCATATGTGATGCAACCTGAAGTAGCACTTAACTGGGGTCTAAACTATTCTGCTATTTACAGGGAGTGGGACTTATTTTTCAAAAATTTTCACGCTAACCAGTAGCTGAATATCCAGAGCACAGTATCTATTCTTTATCAAAATTTCTAATCTTCCTGTACCACTTTCCACCAAGGTGGAATTATGTTATATAGTTTAGAGTATTGTAGCATATGTTCAAACTTTATTAACTATCATCAATCACCTAAATGATTGCTGGTAGGACATGTTCACGGCAGTACAGTTATAAAAATTGTCAGTCTATGAGAAAAGGTATAGGTGAGAAACTACTGTGTTTGAGCCTTGGCAGTAGCTGGGGGTTTCAGTGCACATGCTCTAGCTCAAAGGTTTTTCACAGCTTGTCTCTTAAAGTTATATTGGTATCATTATATTTAAATAATACACTTTTCTACTTCTTTGGCTGATTCATTTGATGTCTGTATCACCTGACTTGGCAGTTAGATAATGCAGAACATCAGTTTTTGTTTGTAATACTTAGAATTTCCTCTTGCAAAGACTTACACTGGCTGTATGTCAAATATGATGCTCTATGATTTTTATACTTAAGAGAATAATATATTCCCTGACTGGACTGGTAAATACAGACTGCTGTTTTATGCATGAAATCAGCACTTCACAGTCTTACTTCCAAATTCTGACTAAATAGGGACGAGCTAAGACCACAAGTTCTTAATCAACTTTACAGCAAATTACTATATTCACCAGCAAACTGGCATAGACAGCCAGTGGCTACTGTGTTAGGATTCTGGTCAAAAACATATGTACTCCAGGAACAGTTTTCTTCTGTCAGTTCTTCAAAGAACTATATTTGGTAAGCCAGTGTACTTCTTTCTTCCCAAACATTTCCAAAGTGAACAATATTTTTAGCATCAGTTATGTTTTCAGAAATTCTCCTGACACTACAAAAAATATCTTTAAAAATTAAATTCAACCACAGTGCTGTTATTTTGAGATCTTTTACCAGATAAATATAGCAAGTTAGGTTGTGGTTTCTAAGGTTAAAATGTTTCTACTACTGCAGTCATAAACAGTGGAAAATAAAATGTTTTGCTGAAAACTATAAATGAAATATCTAACTTACAACTTTTTAAGTTTGAGTTAGGGCACCTGATTCTTTTGGCCTCCTGATGATCTGTTAAGTGTTAACTAATACTATCTCTGGTAAAAATATCTGCAGCTGACATATATTCTTGTCTTTTGAAGGGAGTTTGTTTTCTCAGGTCATATAGCAGTTGTCCGGCAACATCCTACATGATGATGACCCTTCTGAAAGGCTCAGTACAAATACCAACAAATGAATAAGCTTGGAAATTCTATTACTTTTTCATCTGGTGTTTTCTGTCCTGATTAGAAGTCTTTCTGGTCCTGACTAGAACTTTCAAGTGGTCTGCCATTACCAAGACATTTTTTTTCACTTAGCAGATGAAATGTATTCCTTTAGAATAGTTAGACCACACCTATATATGAGTGTGTGTTTATGAATGCATTACATTCTGAATGAAATTGTCTTTAAATACATTTAATAGTGATGGGAGAATATTTTTATTAGACCTATAGATTCAGATGGTAGAAACAAGCAATTATTTTTTTTCCACTGCCCAGATTTGTCTATTAAGGTTGATCTATTAAGGGGTCTTCTTCAGGCCTGGTACTATTTCGTTACAAATTCTGCCTTCTATCCCAAGACTGTCACAGATATGGTAATACAGAAACAGCCACACATTTTAGAAACTCTACATTATAATGGTGATAAATTTAAATAAAAAGTCTTGGATGTATTCTACTTCTATAATTCTTAATGCTTGTATTAATCTGTTATTTTGAGTGGACTAGATTCTTATAATTACAGAGGATAGTAAGGTAGGTTTGATAATTAGCATTCACTTGGTTGATATCAAATCTGTTATGCATTTGTTGTGTTAACTTTATCCTGCTTTAAATCCTGAATCAGTCCTTTTTAAAATACTGGGGTTTTGAAGATAGGGTTATCACATATTTCTGTACATCTGTGTTTTGAATACATTTAACATAGGCCCTTGCATCAGGCTTGTTCCTTCTAAATTGTCATATTATTACTGCTGTTGTTGGTTTTTCTAATCATTTCAGTAACATTACTCAGATATTAATTCAAACAGAAGTTCCACTAAGATAGGATTTCTAATAATGTATAGTTAACACATTTTCATTAAAAAAAATTATTAGTATGTTGAACAATTATTACAAAACATGTTTATACTCACAGCAGTCATTTAATATTATGGAACTCAACAAACATTCAGAACTCCATGTATAATTTAACAAAATAAAAATGCTTTCTGTCTAGGGAGAATTCTTACAGATTATACTCAGTAAGGCTTATGAGCTGGACCATATAGTTCATAATGTTTAATGCTTTGGCAGAAAAAAAGCACTGCTGAATCACTGTTGACTCATAGGCCGTAGCTGTGATACATATGAAACTTGAGAAGCCTTTTTCATGTGGTGTTTTACATGTCCCAGTGTGCAAGACTAGCAAAATTTAACTTAGTGTTTAAATACCTACTTTAAAAAAGAAACCTATGTTATGCTTCTCTTTGTCATGTATGCCATTAAAAAATATTAGGAAATGCAAATATACATGAAAATATTGTTTCTTACATTAAAAAGATGGTAAAAGCATCTATTCATGTAACAGAAGGATTAAGTTTGCTTCTTTCAACACAGATATAGTAAATGTGTTGGAGTACTATTTCTCCAGTATTTTGAGGATATTTAATTTTGGTTTCCTCTGCAAAACTGGTAGTTAAATAAATAAAATCTGTCCAGAGGAAACTTCTTTCATTCTTAACAATTCTTAAATGCTCTTCTGTCACTCTCTTTTCTGCATCAGATTATAATTTTCAATCACACCATTCTTGCTTTCAGACTGGTATTTAACATACACTTCTGTGGCATTGCTAGAGCATAAAATTTCCACTTCCCCTGCACATGAACATAATGACAGTATTGGTTGTGTCTCTATATATCACTTGCTCCATTGCTCAATGTATCGTTTGATGATCAGTGGTAGCTTTCTCAAACTTATTTTTACAGGAACATGGACATTATATTTAGAACTCTCTTAATGAAATTCACATTCTACCATGCCAGAAGCACTACAGTTTACTAAGATCCTCATCTGCTTCGTGTGGTAATGATAAGTGCTGATAATGAACTTGCTGAAGGTTCCATTTGCTAACATTTACTTTTGTCAAACCGGAATTGAAACTCCTTTTTTTCTGACTCAATGTGTTGAAAAAGGCCTCCTTAAGCTGAAGTATTTCTTAAGAGTCAAAGTTAAGTGTTAGTACTACCTTCTAAAACAAAGGACTGGTAAAATTATCTTTGAACATGATTCTGTATTCACTGAAATACTCCGGATACTTTTCAAGACATGTGAGGTATCGTTATATACAGGCAGTTTCTGCTTTCGAAAAAAGGCTCTGTCTTCAAAATATGCACAAAATGTATGTTGGAGTATATGTTTGAATTTAAGCTAATTTATTTTATAAAAATTCTTACTGTTAATTATTGTTGCAAAGAAAAAATGTGTTTATTGACAATACCAGAAAATGCTAGAAAGTAAAATTACTATTTATCTTTGAATTAAACATTCAACACATTACTTTTTAAATTAAAAAAACCACCTTGTTCATCCTACTTACACCATGGGTAGTATTGCTCAAATTGGAAATAGGGAAGATTGTGCTAATACAAATTATTGAAAATTAACAGATCAAACAATGTGTTACAAAGAATGCACAAAAAATTAACATGTCTAAATGCAGGTATGTATTATTCCAATTTCCTTGAAATGTTGCTTAAGTTCAGCCTGAAATATGACATAGAAAAAAAGAAAATGTATTGAAGAATTTTCCTCTGTATGCTTTTAATAATATTTGCTGGTTTAAACAACAGTCTTAGTACCTCTCTTTACTGCTAAGTTCAAGCTGATGCTTTAAGATCTCTGCTTACTTTACGTAACTTTAGTGTTGTAAAACCGCTGAAGGCAATGATGTGGGGATAACATGAGAGTATCACCTCAGTGATATTAGTGTTACATCAGTAACTCCTCCAGAATTTGTCATGTAGAGCATTCTTTCCACAGTTGTCACTGTATGTTTATGTTTTCGTCAGTAGAAAATGACAGTCATTCTTAGTGACCTTCTGGAAGATATCTTGTGTAACCTGCGAAAAGTGTAATTTGTAGTAATATATTTCTACTAAAGTTAGGTTTTCGTCATAATTTTCTAGTCACTATTTAAAAAGCTCACTCCTTGGAAAAAGCAGGCACTATTATTACAAGTTTTAAGGTAGATCAGGCTGTGACATGAAATGACCTTTTAACATTTCATTTCCCCCTCATAGGATATTAAAATCTTTCTCCAAAGAGCAGAACAAGCACAGTGAACTGATGGAAAAAACACCGCACGTAAAGACATCAATGTATGAAAAATTGTTGTTCATGAACATTAAGTAATCTTTATTTTCTCAGTTTGTAAGAAATGTGTCTTAGATCTCCACTTCACCCTTCTGTGGGAAAGGATTGTTTGCTTGTTGCTGTGAGAGCAAAATCACATTGCAATTACATGTTTTGTGTTACTTTAAATTATAAAAAATAAACAAAAAAATGGGAAGTTGCGGTTAGTTTATATTAAATAATCTGATGATAGTTCTAAACAAAATTAAACCACTTCCTGAACTTAAATAGAGCTGATAGTGTGTCCATTAATGATTGGTCCAACTCCTGTGAGTTAAAATATCTGCCTTCTGTAATATGTATAGTTCATTAATTCTTAATGAATTAAATGCTGTCATAAATTAATTTTTAAAAACATGTTGCAATTCATAGGTAACAAAATAAGCAAATGAAAACAGTGTTTTGTCTAAGATCAGGACAAACGGCCAGAAGGACATCACGTACATGAAAATGGAGTGCTTGTTTACAGCGGAGACGGTGAATCTTTGTTATCCAACCTTTCTGTTTCTAACCTTCCATCACAGCTCAGCTGCGCTACCCATCACTCAAGATCTGCAGGCTCTTTCTGCAGCGCAGTGGCGGGCACAGCCCACGGGTGTGGGTGGCACAGGGTGCTGCTCCCCAGTAACCTCCCCTCCCTCCGCGTCGCACCCAGCGGGCCCCCAGTGCCGCCGTAAGGGAGGGGAGGTTGTGTTCCACTGCTGATGCTGCACACAATAGTGGTACTCCCTGGAATGTACAGTGGGGTTCCACACATCTGTTCTCAGTTATCGACTAAAAGCCCTTTTTAAATGGGCACAGTGTATTCAAGGGCAGCATTGTGCTCCAGGCGGATGTTGCAGGATTTCACGCGTGATCGGTGCTTCTCTAAAATCTGTACGATGCACCGTGACACCTAGTGGATGTTGGCTCTGTGGCAGAGGGAACAGAGTCTTGATGAAGCACTGTCCTTATTTACTGCTGAAGTGGTTGTTTCTTTTTCTATATCCAGTCTGACTCTTACTGGC
>NW_010234864.1:6248-8701 GCF_000690775.1 Eurypyga helias
TGTTAACAGGGTGTTTATTTCCTTACAGCTTTGTTCAACTTTTCCATTCTCTTGTGGCTAACTACCAGATGATAGGAACTATTCTTTTCATGGAACTTTAAAACATAAATTTTAGAACACTCTTTGTAATGAATTCCTCTGGAATTCAACACTGAGACGTCTAATAAATCCTCAGTGGTACTCCTTCCCCTGGTACCCGGTTTCAAGTTTTCTGAGGACTGAAGATAGCAAGTAGGTGACTGATTGTCTGAACTCAGTAGACCACCTAACCTGCAGTCCGTCAGCTGCCCAAGGTATCAGCAAGCCTCGTGCATTCTACATTGTCTTACAACCCTAGAAACATAATTAATAAGTAAATACTTCCAAGATGCCTACTCATAGCTCAACACTGCTCTGTCATTCTGGGGTATTTTTTTCTGTGTTCGGCAGTACCCTGGTAACAATTACAAAAAACATATAAAGTTTCCTTTCCCTGGTTTGATTCAGCAAAGTACTTAAATATATGATGCTCTCTAGGAATACAAATAGTTCCATTGAAGTCAGCTAACTTGTAGGGAACCACAAAGCTTCGCCCTTTGTTGAGAAGTGCTCTCTGCACAAAATACTTTCACATTTTTAATGTCTCTTTATTACTTTTTAGCCGGGTATGCGTGACATAGTATAGTACATGGATAACATTGGCTGTTGTTTTTGGGTTTCTGTGTTGCCTGCTTGAGGTATAAAACAATTATGTATCAAAAAAGCAATAGCAGCATACAAAAAAGAGAAATTGGCATAGTTATAGTTAGGCAGTGACTAGCAGACCTACCTGTAAAATACATTCTGTTTCCTGCCGTGAAAAAATAATAAGCATTTTGTCAGATTTTTAGAATTGCTGATGTCAATAATGGCAGGTTTGTTTCTTTGTTGATTAAGGACAGATTTTGAAAGGAAAGTTGGTAGTCTGGTGGCAGCAGATCAAAGCGTCTATGTGTATTATATGCAGCTCGGAATAGAACCCAGTAAGCTTATCACTTCAGGCAAATAATGTTGTGTCTCTTGACTCTACATGTTTTGTGCTAACCACACTGGCACATTGTAGCTAAGTACTATCTTAGAAACAGATGTAACTTTGTTGTGCCCCCGCAAACCATGCTAAAACCTCAACATCCTCGTTTTACTTATGACAGCAGACTTCATACCAATTAATCTGCTTTTTTACCAGAAACATTTCTTCACACAGCACATACAACTTCTTCAAAATTTAATCGCCAATACTCTTGAAAGGTTACCTGTATATATTTGTACAACACTGGCTTTTTTCTTTTCATGTAAAGTATTACGTGGATAGAAAAAATTACAGTTCTCTAACTTTTGCATGTTTTAGAATCTTGATATTATTTTGCTTTTGTTCCACATTCACTTTCTTTAATAAAAAACAGCTTTGACTACTAAGTGTGAAATTCTGGCTTTGGATACTGGAATTCTCCATGTGAAAATAAAAAGGTATTATTTTCAGAAAGGCTTGCCCAGAGTGCATAAATCAGAATGAGGCATGAGGAAACTTCAGCTACTGGAAATCATACATTGCTATTTATGAAAGGTTCTTCCAGTGTTACTCCTTTTTCATACACTGTGTATATAATTTAGCTATGGACTAGAATGGAACATAAAATCATTACTGAGAAAGTCTGAAAATAAGTGCAAATTGTGGAGCAATATCAAATAATGAAAACTGAACTGGACTTTACGGTAAAGTGTCAGAGAGTACCTATTTCTCTACAGTTAAAGTAAAGGCATAATTTAAAAACCAAGGAATGTTTGCCCTGACAATAGCAAATTATTTTTGTGACCAGTTACTACTTGAGTATACTTGAGTTATTCAATAGATTTGGAGTTCTCAGACTAATGCTTGGCCCCAGACAAGAAATAGGTCCTTGTATTTATGAAGGGGGAATGCTGAGCAGATTTGAATTCACATTTGGTAGGCTGAGTTACAGTCATATCATGTTCAGTTTTCATATCTACACTTCAAGCAGGATGTTTAAAACTGGAAAGTGTTCAGAGAAGAACCACAAGAATGATGGAAAATCATGTCTTGTACCAGAAAACTCAAGGAACTCAGTCTCCTTGCTTCATCGAAGGAAAACTTAGTGGGAGTTAGATATCAGTTTACAAGAATCCATGCAGGATATCTTCCTTCTGGTAGACAAACAAGATTCAATGTCTAGAACCTTAGGCTTCAAATTCACATATAGTTTTTTAACAGGGAAGTAGAGTAACCATTGAAGCAACTTGCTAAATGTTGCAGCATACTCCTCATCACAGAGTTGTAAAATCTAGATAGATAGTTCTTTTAAATCCAGTTTGTGACAGGAATGGAAACAAGAAAAACTGCACTTTTTATATTAAAATATATGATTAAAAACGAAACCTGAAAAATTATTTTTCAGTCCTGCACTTGGGTCATAACA
>NW_010234865.1:0-7343 GCF_000690775.1 Eurypyga helias
TTAGATTCAATTAGTAGATAGTTCTCATTTCAATCTTATGAGCTTCCTTGTCTTTTTCCTTTTATTCTTCCTCTCCGCTGAAGGAGGTGGGAGACGTGTAAGAGCAGCTTTGTGGTATTTTGCTGGCCGGAGTTAAACCAAGACAATGCATATCACTTCATACTGGCCATATTGTGGCATTGTGGCTGCAGTTTGCTTCTCTATTAATCCTTAGCCTGCTCTAACAATGAGGAGATGCTAGCTGATCAGTACAAGCACAGACAAGCCCTCCTGCAGTGCCAATGAACTCTATATTATAAACCCAAGTGAAGAAGCTGTACAAAATATATCCACAAAATCCCTGAAAAGACTGTTCATATACAAACACCTTATACAAGAAATACCCTGAATAATTTTTTTTTTTTTTGTTCAAGTTCCAAAACCATTACTTAAGGAGACACTTCCTAATTGAAAGTTGTATTAGCACAGAGCTGACCTCCTCTGGCTAGGATTCCTCCCCAAATGTACACGTTCCTCTACTAGGAAGATGAGATGTAGCTCACTTACTTTAACATGTTCAAATGCAGTTGGCTTATGTCTGTGGAAAACCTGCGCAGCAAATTTCCGTGGAGTCCTGACAATTTAGGCACATGTAGAGAATAGATGTTCCAGGAAAATCTAGTACATAGAAACCTCACAGGTATGTTGAGTTCATTGTGTGTGGGTCCCTAATGTGTGACCTTAGCAGCACTGTGACATACCCAGAACATATTGGACATAGTGTCCATACTGCAGAAAATCGTGCAGGTTTGATTCTATTTCACAGCTGTGGGCCAAGCTTACACGGGGATCTCCAAGCCTCCCCTTCATACATACTGCTTATGTCCCAGTCTTCTGGTGTCTTCTGCTCCTCCAGCCCCAGGATGAAGTGGTGAAATAGTTGTGTGACTGTATCTCCAAGGCAGAGATCCCCAACCCTCAATTCCTGCAAGAGTTCTTACCTGTATGAACATGAGGATATTTTGAACTGTTACTCCAGGTGCTGTCACTGGTGACTTATTCCAGTATCCTCTCAGGCTAACCCCGTGAAAAGTAAGTTTCTTAGCTGAAAAAGAAAAATATGTATGACTAGATTGAATTGACAAGCCCCAGAAATAGAGTGATTGGATTTGCTATCCCCACCTGATCAGGAGCATGAATGTGTCTGTGACATGCCAGGCCAGCCAGGCAGGGAGAGCAAAATGTCACGTCAGTCCATGTAGCTTGGGCTAACATCCTGCCATGGTATGAAACTGAGCCAGGGTATGGACACTGTAAGGGAGTGCGAGAAGAAACAGGTCATCTTCAATTTCTAATTCAATTTCTGATTCAAAATGCTCCTCTTAAAAGCTATTCTGTAGTATTGACTGTAGTAAACACAAATTCTGTATCTTCGTAGGAGGAAAGAAGCCAGAAAAGCCTATTTCAATGTATTTCAAGACCAGAGCTACTTAAAAATAACTAAAATATGTCTAGAAGAAACTAAAAGGAACAGCTCAAGGGTAAAACATACCCACTGATGGCATAAAAATTGGTTAAAGGCAGTAAACAGAACGCTCAGAGTAAACGCATGTCACTCAATAGGTATACCAAAACCAGCAAGATAGTCAAAGAGTGCTGAGGTTTTGAAAGACCAGGAAATAGAAGAGCTCTGACAAGAGCCAAAAAGAGACTTTGAGGAATAATTTGCTGAAGGCAACATAAACTACTAAAAAATGCCTTTAAAACTCATGAAGAACAGAACACGGGCCAGAAAATGTAGCACCAATAGTTGACCAAAGTATAAAAATGGCTAGGAAGAGAAGAACACAGAATTAAAGATAAATAAATGTGCCCAGGGATGTGCTCACTCACCTTGGTGGTAGATGAAATAGAGGAAATGTCTCAGGATTAGGAGTCAGTAAAAGAGGCTTTTGAACAACTCAGTAAGATGAATAGTAACAGATCAGCATAGACAGGAGGAATTTACATAGCAAACTTCCAAGCTACTAACGATGGCGTGGAGCATCTTGCAAAAAAAATTTCTTTGGTACAAGTCAAAAAGTCAGTAATAAGAACTATATAATTTCTTTTAAAATCATATGGCCTGGATGTGAGAAACTGCAGATCCGTCAGCTTGATCTTTACTGCAGTCAGTACAGATGATAATGAAGAACAGAATTAACAAAGAAACGATAAACATGATAGAATGGTGAAGAGCTTCTGTGCAGAGAAATCCACTGGAGAACTCTGCAGGAATCAATAAACAATAGAATAAGGACTGGGATTTTTTAACAAGTTGTTTTACTGAAGCAATGGGATAAGAGAGAAATCCCATGCATGGACTAAAAACTCCTTAGAAAAGGCAACAATGGGCTGGAATAAATGATAGGAGGTCCAGGGCTCTGTGAAGTGACTTGGACTCTTCAGCATATTCATAACTGCTCTGGAGAAGGGACTGTGTAATAAAATTCCATAGACTACAGATGCTTTATTATTCATGGGAGAAGAAAAGAAAATCTACTGAAGGAAGTTGTAGAAGGGACTAATTGTACTGAATGACTGTGCAATAAAGCGGCATGTGTAATTCAAATGGCTACATAGAAAGTCATGCACGGGGTAAAAGCAGGCTTACCTTTGCACATGCTGTGATGGCTTTTGAACTACCTCCCACCACTAAGGAAAGACAGCTGGAAGTCAGAGTTGAACAGCTCAATGCTTCACAGTGGGCCAAAAGAGCTCACTGAATGTGAGGAGTTATTGGCAAAGGAAGAGAGAAAGAAATAGAAAACACTATTTTGCTACTACATAACTCCAGCGTGCTTCCACATTTCAGTGCACACTTCTGATTGCCTGGTCATGAAAAGGCATGGCAAAACTAGAAATGGTTCAGAAAAGGATGGGCAGAAGGGGTCCATATTAGTAGTTTAGGTCCAACAGACCAAGATTAAAATCTTGAAAAGAAAACAGACTAAGACTAAAATCCTAAAAAGAGATGACTGAGAGGGAATGTGACAGAAGTTTATAAAATGAGGAGGCACATGCACAAGTTCAATAGGAAAGAATAATTGAGTGTTTCTCAGCCTACAGGAGCATGTGGTCTCAAATTACATAGTTGGGTAGCAGGTTCAAAACAATTAAGAAACTGTGACTCATCACATAATGCGCAATTAACTACGGAAGTCCATGATTTCATGATGTAATTGATGCTAACATATCATCACATAAATATGTATCCCATGTGAACATTTTACTCCATGTTCAGAGGACAAGATCATGACCCCAGCACAGGCATGCCAGATAACCTGACAGCTCACAGCTTGCTCTGAGCTACATAAGGAGTTACAGTGGCCTCTGGAAACCAGATATGTGTGGTGGGACAGCTCCTCCGAAATATTCGTGGGGCACAAGGTTCAGTGTGGATGCCCGAGACATGTCCATACACAACACCTGGAAGAAGCTGCCTGGTCTCAGCACCTCTTTCTTCAGCTGGTGAACATCTGGTAAAGGCCTTAGTGTTGCATTTTGTACAGGTTTAAGGGTAGTTTTAATACAAAGCTCCTGGCATGGATCATGGCTTCTTTCTGGGCTCTCCATGCTTGTGGGCATGTGACAAAATAGGAGATCTGTTAGAAAAAGACCACAGCATCTCTGACTAAGTTCAAGGAAGATCTCATCCAGCTGGGATGCTCTTAAATTAACGGGTATTTGAACCAGCTCAATAATCCATCTATCATCTTATTTATCTGGGAAGGCTCTCTTCTTAATGGGGAATTTGCCCATTTTAGCAAGAAAGGTATCCAATTTATGCTCTGGTGTGTTGGATCTTCTGGATGACCGCCACACTTTAGCGAGAATGTCAGTAAATCACATTTCCATTTTGCTGGGCAAGGCAGCTTTTTGGATATGATAATCACCTTTTTCCTCCCACACAGCATGTTCAGGGGGATGCAAAGCACTCAAACACAGCAGTGTAACCTTGAGGCACACTGTGCAGATAATGCACAGCACTCTGCTGTTTCTCTTCTCTAAGAGGAGGCAAAGATCCCATGCAGGGGTTGTGTGGAGTGCCATCTCACCATGTGACAGTATCAAAAAGAAGGATGAAATCTGGAAACTGGAAGATATGTCCTGGAAGAATCAGTCTAGAAACAAGGTCTAATGAGGTTAATTAAACAGCTGAAGTCTTGGCTTGGCCAGGAAATAAATCACTTATCACTTGAAGCCCTTTAAGAACAAGATGGTAAATGTTCTAAGACGGTTTCCTAGTCAGGCTTCAAACATAGTAGCCACAAGGCCAGAATAATGATACGAGGTCTGGAGTGCAATCACCGCTTTATTTCCAGGCTTATTTTCCCAACTGGCATGGCACTACTGGAGAAAACCATTCCCTCCTGAGTGTTTCAATTTTTAAAAAATTTAACAGAGGACCCAGAAACCCAAGGAGCATGGCATAACAGACAAGTTGCAAAACAATGAGCAAGTGAATCTCAGCTACTGGCTGACAAAGCCACAGCCTGGGAATGTGAGGCTGGACTCCCATCCTTTGTGTGAAAAGTAACATGGTGTGCTGGTTTTGGCTGGGGGACAGTTAATTTTCTTCATAGTAGCTGGTATGGGGCTGTGTTTTTGTTATCTGCTGAAAACAGTGTTGATAACACAGGGATGGTTTAGTTACTGCTGAGCAGTGCTTACACAGAGCCAAGACCTTTTCTGCTCCTCACCCCACTACACCAGCGAGTGGGCTGGGGGTGCACAAGAAGCTGTGAGGGGACACAGCTGGGACAGCTGACCCCAACTAACCAAAGGGATATTCCATACCATGTGACATCATGCTCAGCATATAAAGCTGGGGGGAGAAGAGGGAAGGGGGGGACTTTGTCTTCCCAAGTAACCATTACATGTGAGGGACCTCTGCTTTCCTGGAGATGGCTGAACACCTGCCTGCCCATGGGAAGCAGGGAATGAATTCCTTGTCTTCCTTTGCTTACATCACAGCTTTTGCTTTACATATTAATCTGTTTTTATCTCAACCCATAAGTTTTTTTCACTTTTACTCTTTGGATTCTTTCCCCCATCCCACCAGAGGGGAGTGAGCAAGCAGCTGTGTGGTGTTTTGTTGCTGGCTGGGGTGAAACCACAACACAAGGGAGCTGTGGAGCTGAACAACTTCCAACAACTACAATTTTAGCAACATTTTTTTAAGAAGTCCTGTATTATCTCCAAGGGCAGCACTCTGTAATGGAGTAATGAGATGTTTGCATATGAAAATGGGGGCAAAGGAGCCGAGAGGGCATTTCCCCTCCCTTTAGAGTAGCAGTGGTAGTCACTGTACTGTTCTCAACCATATCTGGCACTTGCATTTCAGAAGGGAAGCTGAAAACACAGAAATGGTGGATAAAGAGACACAAAAGGATGTGACTACTGGGGAAAAAGTTCTGGAGTGATGCTCAGTCTGTCTTGCTTTTAGAAAACAGGTTGAAAGCTGTCTTGATGAAGGATAAAGTTACGGAGAGAAAACAGAGTGCTAATGAGCTATTTTGTCTTGAAATGAAAGACAAAACCTGAATCCATTCCTGTAAGCTAAAGCCAGGCATATTCAAACTGGAAGCCAGGCACCAAGCCTCAGCAGCAAGAGAGACTTGGCATGGAACAAACTACAGACAGAGTGAGATATCATCTTTGTTGACATCTTCAAACAATGGTGCCTTCTGGAAAATTATGCCCCTGTGGGTAACTGGTTGTCAAAGAGCTGGAGTTAAGGCTGGCCTTAATTATGAGTGTGGGGTGCAGGACAGGAAGGGCAGCAGCAGACTCTCTGGTCCTCTGTGATAAGACCCGAGTTCCTGAGGGCCTTCTTCCTCAAGATGGATTTCAGCAGATGGTGGACCTCCATCGTCATTGGGTTGCAGAACTCTTTCAGTCCAATCTCTGAGCAGGATTTCCCATGCAGGGTGCTGTCCTGTCACTGAGGTTTTTGCCACTAGTCTGGTGGGAAGACACAGATTGTTCCACATGATGAGATAAGGCCCATGGATAAAAGCACTGTGATGTGAGCCAGGTATCCTGCTTGTGTTTTTGACTGCTTGGGGATTTGATACCTAAATCAGGACTCTGCAGCACTGACACCAGCTCTGTCCTGAGTCCACCAATGACCCTGGAGACAGGGGTAGGTGTATGCCCTTCTCTGATCCTCAGGATCCCTGTCTGGGCAATGGGGCAGACCAATCTCTTACCTTAGATGAATGAATGCTCATTCATTCCGCAAGCAGTTGCTCTTTAAAGACAAGGAATCCTACAGCCTCGCCAGCTGCCAATTGTTTAACAATGCTTCTCTTTTTGGGAAAAAATTCACTGTAACTGCCATCTCCAGCTGTCTGCACTGTCCCTGTGCATGCTGGCTCTGTGAGAACCCTGCCCAGAGGATGCTCACTGCTTGCTTACAAATGCACCATCCACTCTTCCCATGGCCATCACTTCAGCTGCTCCTGCCTTTCGCATTCCCCGTGGACCAGAAGCCAAAGTCCCTTCCCTGGGGGACTGTCCCTGCTCAGGGCATTACCCAGGGCAGGGAGTTCTAGAGACCTGGATCACTGCTAGCAGCCCCAGAGGAGCTACTGATTCCCTCAAGGCAAAAGAGATAGGTAGAGGTCCATGAGGATGACCTTGTGAGGGAATTTTGAACAAGCCAAAACCTGAAGTTACTGTGGACAAAACTGTACTATGCGCCTCTAAGGGGATAAAAGGCTCCTGCACAGGAAGATGGATGATCTCTTCAGCATTTCTGGGAAGAGGATAATCAGAAAAGGACTTTCAGGCTGAAGGTGAAGACACTATCTTGGTAAGGCCAGGCTGTATGAGAAAGGTGTGGTAGCTAGGTGCATGTCAGCAGAGACCCCCAGGCCAAGCTAGTCAAGAATTTGGCAAGGGTGGTCTCATCCTACCCTTATGACTCGCAGCACTTTCAAACTGGCAATTAATGATCTCCATCAGCCAGGCTCTGTGCAGAGCAACAAAGGTGATGACAGATGTCACCAGGCAGAACATTGAAAAAAATACTACAAAACATCTAAAGAAGGCAAATATTTCAGTGGATGCTCCTGGTCCCCAGTAAGCAGCAGCAGCAGCAGGGGTGGAGAAATATCTGTCCTTTGGCACCAGAGCCTGCCCCCTGCATACAGAAAATAGAAACGTTCTGAAACGGCTTTCATTGCCTGCACAGTTCGCTCACTGAAACAGTCAGCTAAACACATAGGTGGTTGCTGCTGGGGACTGTTGAGTCCATTTGGACAGCTGAATCAGCAGAGGTGAACCAAGTCATAACATGTGTCGTGGTTTAACTCCGG
>NW_010234866.1:0-4343 GCF_000690775.1 Eurypyga helias
ATTCTATGATTCTGTGATTCCATGGGGAAAATTCATTTAACTTATTGCCAATTAATTTAAATATTAATTTAAAATTTGTCTTCTGTTAAATAAAATGCAAACATTAAACAACACTTTTCTTCTCCCATTTTACACAGACCCAGCTTCACCCCTTCACTCCCTACACCTCTCCCCCAAGGGGAGTGGAGGGGTTGTGGACAGAGGTTTTTGGTCATCCCGTCACAGCCCTTCTCAGTCGCTCCTCCCTCCTCACATGTCTCCTTGCTCCAGCGCAGGCCCTTCCCTGGGCTGCAGCCCTTCCTCCTCCTCCTCCAGGCTCAGGGTCCCTCTGCTGCTGCTCTCTCCTTGGCTTCCTTCTCCTTGCCCTGTGCCAACTTCAGCCCTTTATGAAACCTGTTTTCTCCCAACACCCCCAGCTTGTCTGAGGGGTTCAGCTGTGTCCTGTGGTGGGCTGTTGGAGCTGGCTGGGACCGGATGGGACTGGTTGTGTCCAGCTGTGTCCCACATGGGTCAGCCATGGACTCTTCTTGCAGGGAGGCCTCCTGCCAGAACCTGGGCACAGATGCCCAGTACATACCCCTGTAAACATGAAGTATCGTCAGAGATATCCATGAAAGCTTTTCTGTAATTTTTTTTCAGCATGATAATAAGGGTTTTCCTCTAAGGACTTAGTCAGCAATGGACCACTCTCTGTCAATAATGTGTTCAGCGTGGGTAGTTGTTACCTAAAACTGAACAAAACATAGGTCTTTGTGACCTGAGACAGACCTACTCTGGTTGGGAGGTCTAAGCACTGTACTTAATCTTTACGTAATATGGTTTCTGTTGTACATTTGTGGTCATATTCATTTCAGATTAAAACCAGAATCTATAAGCAGATGCAGTTGTAATGTGGTAGGAGAAAAAAAAAAAAAAAAAAAAAAAGGAAAAAAAGGGCCAACCCGCTCTTAAATTTTTTTTTTTTTTTTTTTTAATTCTTCTCTAATACTTTTTCATTTTAAAGTAATCTGACAGAAATTAAGCAACACAGGACATCTTGATGTCTTAAAAATTACAGAATTTCTATATAATAAATACAGTCTTGGAAGAACAATCCATCTAAAGGAAGCTGTGTATCAAGGTATTAAATATTTCACTTTTTAAAATGCTTGCTTTTGTGTGAAGGCTGAAACTGATGTGTGTTTGCATCTGAAAAGTATCTAAAAGGCTGATGAGTGTGGGATTATGATAAATTGTTTTCTGAAATAAATATTCCAGCACTTTGCAGGGTAGATGTCCAGTAGTAGATATATTATCACAGAACTTAACTGAAGAACAAAATCCGGGCAAAAACGTATCTGTTAAGAGTCCCTTTTACTCCACAAGGTTTTTTTCACAGTACACTAGGCAGAAGCAGGATTGGTGAATGTTTATAACAAATGTGTCACTAATGAGTCAATGAGGAATGATTGAACCATAAAGCTTGTTGGCTGTAGGGTGTACTTCAAGAACTAAAAGTACATATGAAGCTACATCCAGTCAGTTATTAATGAAAAACACCTGAGGCTGCAAAGCAATGATGGTAAGAGAGTTGAGAGACAAAAAGACAATAATTTCATCTGTTGGCACTGACAGAAGACAGGAAAACATGAGGAAAAGCAGAAATTTTGTATGTCAGTTAACCTTTCTTCTTTCTTTGCTACCTCCCCTGCTTGAAATATGGTGATCATCTCAGATTATCGTTACATGTCTTACTCTATGTAGGATGCCAAGAAAACAGACAGATACAAATTTAAATACTGAAGTAACTAAGCAGTGACTCATACAAAGTCTTGTAAACATAAGGATTGGGTACAGCAGAGAGTGTCAACCTTAAAAGGCATAGGTATCTTTCTGAAGAGTAAGGATTAAAAATAGAACTGAGGAAGTAATTTGTAACATATAATTTCTGAAGAATACTTTCCTTCTTTCTTCTGCCCAAAAAGCAATTGACAAAATTTCTAGGTCTCTTGTTAGTTTTCCAGCAAGACTTTTTCCCTTTGTTTCTTGACTCCTGAGGAATAATTCATTGCTAGATCTCTGCCAATTATGCTGTCTTTGGTGGTGAAACTGCATGATATGGTTGTATGATACCGTCAGCATTTCCTCTTTTAAATAATAGTCTAGGTCAGTGGAAAATCACTTTTTCTTTTTCTTTTTTTTTTTTTTTTAAACAATCTGATTTCCCCACAGCTGTTGTATCTGAATTTTAAAATTGTATGGCTTGCTTTTTGTGTTAGGCAGGACTTTGGTAGGATTTAGTTCACATTTCTACTACTGGAACTTTAATGTTTAATGAACAGAAAGTTTCATCCATACTTTAACATGAGAATTGGTTCCAAAGTACTTTAGTGTGAGTGGTGAGGCAATTGTTGCTGTTAAAGACTGTGAAGAAACTATGGTTTTCTCTATCAGAAGTGTGCAAGTCAAACAGCAGGCTGAAAAAGGTCATTTGGAAACGGAGTCAGAGGAGGTGACAACCAACAGTCAGCATGAACAAGCATATTTGTTCAGAAGGCAAAGGACCTGTATCTACCTCACAGTCCAAAGTAAAGGTTTTCTACCCTTTTAACCACCAGAGCATAGGCTAATCAATACAGCAGAGGGACGAGGCATAGATTTTGAAACCCTGCAGCCAAAAATACTTATCACTTAAGGAAGATAAAGAAACCGTGCATCTGGCTGATCCAAGAAGGCATGGCCTTTTTAACTCAATTGCTGTGCAATGTGAATAAGCACAACTAACTGTATTCAGGATCCAGCATGGAACAAGAGTCTTTTTCAGTGTCTTAAATATGGAAGGAAACGGTGTGAGGACTGGGACGAAGTTTCTCACTTTCCTGCACCGTTTCCTTAACTGTGAGGCACCATGTGACTGCAAAATATAAGGCTTCTATTTGATCATGCCCTCCCCAGTCATACACATAGTCCTGTGATTAGGCTGAGTTTCTCTGAAAAGATAGAGGGATAAGAAATGATTGTGAAAAAGGGCAGCCTACTTTGTCCATCCCTTGAACATTAAATTCATACTTCCTTAACTTTTTGAAAGGATTTACATGACTAACCCAGATTTTAACTTAACGGGTGGGTAAAGCTATATCCTTTTTTCATGTAAATTGTGACTGTTTTATTGAAGAATTTAATCTTTTTATTATTCTTGTTAAAAGCAGGTATTTAATAACCAGATTATAGTCACTCATCTCCTTACAAAGTTGAATCTGTGAAATCCTACCTCTTAGCAGGCCAGACCAAACACCGACCTGTCTATTACCAGTGGTTTTATCAATTAATGGGCATTTTGGCCACAGACTTCAAAGTCAATAGATTGGAGCCCTTTTTCTGCATGTTGCAATCATTCTGCATGTTGTTGCATGTTTCTGAATGTTGAACATATCTGCATGTTGTAATTCTGGGTTCTTACATTGTAGATAGACAGAAAAAAACTATTTTTACCCCTAGATTGTTCTAAATTGTTACACTCAATTACACTACTTCACTTCGGTACACATTATATATAGTTTTCCATCAAAGCTTAAAACACCATTACATTTCTCATCCCATCAAGCTTTCTTCTTCTTTATTTTCTTTTAATTTACATGTCTGCTGATAGATTAAAATTCTGTCCAATAACCAAATATGCAAAAATTTATGATTTTTTTTCAGTTTTCTGATTCCCCTGATCAGCAGAAGGGTTCAGGAAGTATCAGATATAAAATAATACAGTAATTAAGTTGGTCACTTTTTTTCTATCAAATAGAGACACAACAATTTGCCCCAAGGGTACTTGCAATTTTGCAGTTCCATGTTTTTGAGCTGAATAAGGATCTTCAGCCATTAAGTTACCAGGTTCTTCTCTCTACATTTACATGAAAAGAAAAGGTCTTTGTGTTTTACAAATGTAAAAATAATATATTAATTCAATGGTAAGGGGATAAAACCAATGAAAACAAATCCTTATCTTGTTTCCTTCACCCTTGTGCAATGAATCAATGACTTGGCATTGTGGTCTGATGCCCCAGATAACTGAAATAGTTTAATCAATGTAACAACACAGATTGTGTTGAAAAATCTCCACACATCACAGATCCACGCAATTTGTTTTGACACTTTAAATCTCTAACAGCTTAGAACTCCATGTAGGCAGATAATATCTCTACCATACATTTTTTATGCTCTTGAATTGGTAATGCATCTCCTGGTGTCACTGAAAGCCCAATGTTCATGGTGTGACTACAGCCTTGCGTGTAAAAAGATTTGGCACTTTTTAAACACTTGTGCTGTCTAATTCCCTACTAGATTCGTGTTAGAGGGCATGTTAGATGGCC
>NW_010234867.1:0-6454 GCF_000690775.1 Eurypyga helias
ATCCCTTCATCCAGGTCATTGAAAGATGGGAGAATGAATTCTTGTAGAGATTTTTTTTTTTTCTTCATTGTTGTATTAGGTATCATGACATGTATGAGGGGAAAAAATATTACTGTTTTTATGTACAATTAGTTAGCAATTTGTTAAGGTAATACCACTGAATCTCACCTTGTTTAAAAATGGCAAAAAAATTAACCTTTATACTGGCCTTTAATTCAGACTTCGTGTGTAATGTAGGTGTCCAAAGAGATAAATCAATAATACTTTCTTAAAAACATTTCTGCTAATTAAAGCAGTTGTGACTGCTGTACAGGAGCAAGATTTATTTATTTATTTATTTGTTTGTTTTAACTTCAGTTTAAAAGCTGGAGATGGACAAATTAATATGAGGAAAAATGTGGATTCAAATAATAGAATTACTAGGTTTTCTCAAGAAATGTTTCCATTGTAAATTATTCCGATAATGCACAATTGTTATGGTTATGCATCTCAAGACATACTGCTGAAAGACAACTGCCTCTGACTTAATGTGTCTTCATCCCTCTCACTCAGCTTTGGTTCTTAATCCAGATGCTCAGAAGTTTTTTTTCAAATACAAATGTACTTACTCAGTCACTTCTGGGCAAATGTTTGCCTTGTGTTTGTGTCCCCATGTGCTTATAATTCAAATGTCTGCAGCTCAGTAAGGTGCTTATACACAATGATATCTATGTCATCAGATGCTGTACGCATTTGGAGAAACACAAGCAAGCTTGCTTATATTCCCAGGCTGGGAGCCAGAATGTGATGTTACTCAGAAATATGCAAATTGCACTGACAACTTTAAAATAATAAAATAAAATATTCTATACCCACATTAGAGCAGTTCTGCCTTTCAAAGATTCTCTGTTCAACTTTTTTTTTCTTCACCACAAGCTATTATAATATAGTATAATACACTATGTATAGTATTTTCTGGTTTTTTATTTCCCCCCGAAAGGTTATTGCTTCAGTGCCAGCTGATTAAAAACACCAAAATATCCTTTCCATTTGGACCAGTGGTCCATTGAGTCCAGTACTCTCTCTCTTGCAGTAGCAATAGGAGATATTTAAAGAGAATGTGATCTGGTCACCATCTCTGCTTCATTCTTGTTATACTCTGCCAGCACCCACAACAGTTGTATTAGAACTGTTGGAATATAACACTCCTGCCTATCCCTTTTGGTATGGGCATGTTGTCCATTTCAGGAGACCCATGAATTTGTTGAATTCCTCTATTAAGCTTCTCATATTGTTCATAGTCACAATCTCTATGACAAAAACTTGACAAATTAACTGCCTGCTCTATGCAAAGTACTTTTTTATCTGTCTTGAATTATCTGTTGTTCATTTCTTCAACTTCATTCCTGTGCAAATTAATGTTGCAGAATTTGGTGAAAAACATTTTTTCATTCACCATATCTGCCATCCTTATCCTTCTGTCACCTCAGCCACACCTCCGTCGGTCACCTTAAGGCGTCTCAATCCCACCTCTGCTCACCTGCCCTGCTTGCAAATTCTACAGTGCCAGCTTATTCAAGCTGTGTATTGATGGGGCAGTTGTTCCATCCATTTATCCTTTATTTTCCCTTATCTGCATCTTCCTCTAGCTATGTGGGTTTTTTTGTTTGGTTGGCTTTTTTTTTTTTTTTCCTTTTTTCCTCCTGGAGATATGGATACTGGAACTGCACATGTGCAAGATGCCGGAATACCAAAATTTTATATGGCAACAAAATGGTACCTTGGCCTCAAGATCCTTTCTGGTGATACTTGAAACATCATTAGAATTCTGCTGGTCCATTTGAGACAGAAAATTTTCAAAGATTTTCAAAATTAACTTCAAGATCTTTGCCTTGAATTGTAACTGCCAGTTCTGATCATCATGTAGGCATGATTTAGATGATTTTTGTCTAGTGACATTGCATTCTTTTACCTACATGAATAATATCTGCTGTTTCTTCAGTCCTGCAAAGTCTTTCTGGAATGCCTTGCCATTGACACTGCATTTGAATGCCAGAAGGAGCTTATTGTAATCTACAGAAATGAAAATTTTGTAGCGGTTACATTATTTGTTTTTCTAGGAATTGACTGAATAAAAAAAAAAAAGCCATTTTTATGCAGTGAGATGATACTGTCAGTCTTAAGCTTTGATGAAGCAATATGATCCTGGAATGCATAAATGTTGAATGCTGTTTAGTTTTACATGTGGACAGATCTCAGATACATTTTTCTAGCTTTATATTTCAGACATGAGTATGCACTCCCAATGAATTGCACTTAGAGTTTTAATTTTGAAAGGACCATATTCTTTATACTTTTCACATGAACTGGTGCAGCTAAAATTTTGATTATGTTTTCCTTCAGAAATACTTTCTAGGCACTTCATATTAAACCTGTCAAGTACAACAGAAAGTAGAGCAATTATGATGTCATAAGTAAATCCTAACGGGGTGTACAATCATCCCAGTTCGGTTTTCTTGAAGAATGGATAGCAGCTTTGTTCTTCACACAAACCATTCATGATCTGTAGAACTTGAGAAGTCCAAAGATATTCTTTTTGAGTAAACAAAACATATGCCACAATATGTCATGCGTATACCATCTTAGAGTGTGCTGCTTAATGAAGACCATACTCTGTTCATTTCACATGGGTGGCTTCTCAGTGACTGACCATGTCCTCAGCTGCCTACCACACTGTGCTGGTTTATTATGAAGGCTGTCTACGAGGCCTGTTAAACACAACAAAGTTATATCTGAATTCCATTTGTGTGAATGTGTGTTTTTACATATGTAGAAAATATTGAAGAAAAAGTCTTTCTACAGTACATAGTCCAAGCCAACTTTACCCTAGGGAGTTCTTCTGTTAGGTAATTCTCCTATTCCCCCAAGCCTGGCTCCTTGGGTCTCTGTGGACCTTCAGCAGTGCCCCAGCAGCCTTTGCACCATCATGCACCATCACGGTGTCACATGCCATGAGCAGGAATTTGCCACACATACTTGCTTTTCAGTGCATAAAACCCACAAATCTGATGGGCTGGCACAGCTCCCTCATATCACCCAGGTCACCAAAGTAAAAAAAAACCCCATGAAAGAATTGTTATGTCTTAAAGCAATATAAAGCTCTGAGAAGGGATTTGTTCCTTGTTCTCATTTAGTTAACAGTGCCAAAGTCATAGAGATACCACTTTTTAAGATAATTTTTCTATCAATTCCCTTTCTGTGGGAGATTCCTTCTCTGCTTGGCTTCTCAGATATCTTGTGGAAAGACATGCCTCAGAATAATCTCAAGTGAAGAAGTGCTCAGTCTTGTTAGACGCAGTAAATAAAGTAGAGCAGGAGGAAAAGAGTTGGAGTTGGGAGGCTGGCAAGGCATCTCACACAAGTCCTCCACATCATACTGCACTGTCTGTGCCATGTGGTTCCCAGAACCAAGTCAGTCCAGAATGGGGAAAGAAGGTAATTCTGTCTGCCTTGACAAACAGCATGTGCCCTCTACTTACACCTCTGGTTTATACAATCAGTTTAACTCGGGGATTCTGAAGTATCGATAAACCAGGAAAGAGTAAAGGTAGCAGTGATGGAGGTTAGGTTAAAAATTTGTAGCTGCACTAAACCATTATGTTAATTGCCAGGTCAGTATGCCAGGGTGCTTATCCTGAATGTGTCTGAGCTCGTGATTAGATAGTTGTTTCAGTCATCAACATATGAATACTTGTGTGCTCACTTTGCAATTTGCATGTATGTGTATCATGAGAGTTTTTGGTTGCTTACAGTGGTTTCCTTTTCTCTCCCTTCTACCCCCTTGAGCACTAGCAGACATATAGAAAAAACCCTTACTATCTTGTAAGGCAATTAAGAATATGCAGAACTCTGGAACAAGAACCATCGAACTTTCTCTTGAATTTTAAGTGTTTGCCTCTTTATCCCTCAGGAGGCAAATTGCCATTGGAACATATGTTTCTCCTCTACATTTTTTTTTTCCTGTGTTAACATCACCAGTGGTCCATACTTTTTCCTTAACTGAAGCAGATGGTTTAAAGGTCCTGGCATTAGCTGCACTGATTAAAATTAATAAATAAATATATTCTACTCTACTGATTTCTTTTGCTTCATGCATATAGGCAATAATGGGAGGCAAATTGCCATTGGAACATATGTTTCTCCTCTACATTTTTTTTTTCCTGTGTTAACATCACCAGTGGTCCATACTTTTTCCTTAACTGAAGCAGATGGTTTAAAGGTCCTGGCATTAGCTGCACTGATTAAAATTAATAAATAAATATATTCTACTCTACTGATTTCTTTTGCTTCATGCATATAGGCAATAATGGCTGATTAGGAAGTATTTTACTGAGAACAATATGAATCCTGAATTCCAAACTGAACTGTGCTGTGGCTTACTTAGAGCTCAAACAATGAGTTTGAAAGTGAAAAATTTTATTTGAAAGTGAAAAAGAAAATACCAGCTTTCACTGGTATTTTCTCATGTTTTGCATGAAAATGTTCCACAAAATGCAGTTTTCAACTCTTCTCCAAGGAGGATCTCTGCACATTTTTAATATAATGTATGTTATACCCTGGAATGTCTCTCTGAGATTTGTCTCCTATTTATTGATTTTTATTTCTGACAATTACTTCTAGTCCAAGTTCTGCATATTAAATCATTAATTTGCTTTTGCAGAGGACAGATTTAAAACAATTACACTCTTCTACTTAAAACTTTCTCTGTGTTGGACTACTCCTATTTCACTCCTTTTGGAATTTGATTCACAAGCCTCTGTAATCAGATAGAGTCTTTTGATTGATTTCAGCAGGTTTTGTATCAAGCCTTTTGCTTTTAGTATTTTAGGAATAGATCTTCAATGAGACTAAGTATTGCAGAAAAAAGTGTCAAAATTGACAGTTGTAGACTTTGCTACTCAATTTTACCAAATCCCCTTTTGTATGAATTTGAGGTTTGAAACCTTGGGCCATCTGATCCTAGACATTAAGGACTATGTGATAATTACTGACCATCTTAGTTGTCTGTTTGTCAATATCCTTTTTGTAATATGGGATTCATGTCGATACATGAAATATCACCCTCTTAGATTGGATGAGAGTATCTGTACTAGGAAACTGCACAGGCACAACCTAAACACTCACATGAAATCAACTACGGTGTTTAAATGTCAATATGGTCTTTGGAAATTATGACCTTTGCTGACTGATACAGTCTGGATGATAATGAGAGACTGTCTGGGAAAGCAGCATTCTGGGAGAAGAGAAGATAATTGTGGCTGAGAACTGAGCAATGGCCACAGCTCATTTATTAAATGGTGTGGTCATCCTTGTGTGGAGTCTACAGAATACAAGTAAATTATGCAAGTAAATCCTCGCAAGACTCTGCCTTGGGAGAGAATTCCTAAACCCAGAAGTGAAATAAATATCAAGACAACATCTATTTGCCAGTCATCCAAATATTTTTTGTTAACTCATGGATGTTATCCAATATTTTGTTAAATCATAGAAGTTATTCACATTTTACTGGTTTCAGGAAAATCCATTTCATAGATTCCATGGCAGTCTTTGAAAGTGTTCTGCTTATTACCTTTGCCAGCATAAAAATGTAGTCCTATGTGTGTACACTAATTATTATACCATTGATACAGATAAAATTCAGCTTTGTCAATATGTATTGAGTTTTCTTTTATACTTAGAATAACAAATAGTATAATTGTTTAGTATCAGTGATCAAACACTAACTTTTCATGAAATTCTATACACACTGTCGCTGTACTTTCTACTTTTGTCTCATACAAGAATGTGATAATTCACTTTCATGCCTTGCATTCAAAGCAGAGAAAATAAAGTGGCCCTGAATATGGCTGCAATCTTTCAGTTTCCCATGATTTCCTGAAAGAGTAAAATTAGTCCTGTACTTACTGTTTTTGTTGAGTCTCTCAGCATGCTGGTTGCTTTGCAGAAAAATTCTGAAGTGGTCGTGGGTCAGTTTCAGGAAAAATGAGGTTATGCTATAGTGTTCAAATGTAAAATTAAAGATTTTTGGTAAAATCTAAGAGTTTTTTTATGTTAATGCACTTTGTTTCTTTGGGACGGGGGTGGGAAGATGAGTATGAACTGTGAAACTGCCTGAAAGGAATGCAGCCAGCTGTCCTGTCTTCTATTTTGTTTGCTAAGAGATTATTCTGGTTTTGAATCAGACTCCTGGAATAAACACAGTATCCCGAAGAGGTATTTGCAACGGTGAAACCTGTATGTTTTGTTCTAATAACATGTCACCCTGGCGTGTTTGGTTTCATTTTTGTCAGCCTCATGTTGCAGGAAGAAAAATCTGAATAGCACGATGATAATTTGCCAGAGATATTACACAAAAAAAAAAGGAATTTTATTTTAAAACTAGATAATTACCTAGTGTGCTGGGTTCAGCCAGAAA
>NW_010234868.1:0-2296 GCF_000690775.1 Eurypyga helias
ACGCCGTCTCCTCGGGAAGCCGCTGCTGCTCCCAGCTGTGAGGGAGCTGCCGACCCTGCTGAGCCCTGGCAGAAATCTGACTGCAAGAACCTTCTGTTTCTTTGGAAATACTGTGGGGAATGATATCCAACTTCCACTTCCTAAAAGTACTTGGGACCTCAGGTAATTGACTACTGTATCCTGTTTCTCGTTCGGCATATGTGGTATCTTGGCCAGGCTGGATGAGGCTTTGAGCAACCTGGTCTAGTGGAAGGTGTCCCTGCCCATGGCAGGGGGGTTGGAACTAGATGGGCTTTAAGGTCCCTTCCAACCCAAACCGTTCTATGATTCTGTGATTCTGTATGTAACGCACACTGCTGTTAAAATACGGCAGCATTGTAAAGACCTGATCGCTGAAACGTATGGAGGATTTGCTGTGTAAGTCACTACTTTAATGGTGCATATTGTATTTATCTTGGGGACAGTTTGTTTCCCCATTTGTCTCTGAGAGCAAACTTCTTAAAGTTGGTTTAATAATGCTGGACTATTCAGAAATATTTAAATGCACGAGAATCCATCTTTTTCATGGAAAATACAGACTTTATGTGCTGTAAGAGACAAAGTAAAATGAAAGTAAGATTGTCCACTGGTAATTCAAAGTGAAACATTAAAATAAGGTTTATAACCCACCATCCAGTATTCCGTTTGTTTGTGCAGTCTACCTGTGTGATAGACAGTGTCTTAATTCTGTTTTTATAGGACTGCCACTGAGCACAGCAAATGTAAAAGATGGTTTGAACCTAAAATTAGGAAGGAATAGAAAGATGGCAAGAAGGATGTGAAGACATGTTTCTGATTAATGATGCTGTGGACTATATCATAACACTATGGATGTTTTGATGTGAAAATCATCTTTTAATTGAATATTTAGATGAGCTGTATTCTTTATTATTATTAAATTATAGCTGTATATATCACTTTATGTATTAACATCATGTACAAGGACTTCATTTGCATTTAATTAGTTTCCCTGTAAAATTATTTCTGGCTTTGAAATTATGCATTTGTACATTACAGAACAATCAAATTATCAGCCTCACTGGCAAAGATCAATTCAGAACTCTGAGAAGTGTGATAAGGTAGGTTTTCCATCATTAAAATTGCCTACAAATTCTTCAGCGCTGTCAAAATGTCAATGGCTGTTATTTAATTTGTTTATGACTAGCAGGAGTAAATGGGATTGTGTAGTAAAATGGAATTTTAAGAAAGTTAATCTTTTCACAAGTGTAATGTTTTGCTGGAAGTCTAAGAAATCACTGGAATAAATGTGTCTTTTTTCATAGGTCTTTGCCTCCTAACAATGCCTAGTCGTAAGATAGTCACAAAAATGTTATGTGGGTTCTAAATGAAACCGAATGGATTCAGACGTCAGTGAAGTTTACCTGTACTGCACTAGATGATGAAACAGAAAATTATGAGAAGGGAAGGCCTAAGCTGAATTTTGTCTCCCAGTGCTTTATTCTTATGAGGGCAGTGCCAAGGACAGCAAACTGATGATGTCACATTAAAATAACCAAGTGGTCTCTTACCCTTTATGAGGGGAACACAGATATGTAAACACAGCTCTGAAGTTCTACAGTGACTGCTTTTCACACACGTGTTTCTGTCCCAAGTGCTAAGAAGTATTTTTTTAACTATTCAAAGTGTTTCCATTGTAACCCCTACTGCTTGCTCTACTGCATGATGAGAGGAGAATTTCTCTGCGCCTGAGTTCAGGAGACACTTAAATTATTTTTCAGAGAGCTTGAATGCAAGCAGGCAGTATTAGAAATCTGTTGTTAACACAGCTCTGTAAAGTGAAGTATGTCCTCCTGCTCAAGAGAAGAGCTTGAAAGTGTTGCTTGTAGTAGGCATCTCCTGAGCTTCTGTAATCTAAAATAGCTGGTAACGTGTCATCATGTTCACCTGGTTTAGAGCTGTACACAAATGTTAGTGCAGAAGATGAACTATTAATAACTAGCATGTTTATATTGATTATAAAATGAGGTAAATGTGAATCTCGCCTTTCCTTGGGAAATAAGTTAGAAGAGGAAAAAACTTGCCTCTGCCTTTTTTCCAGGCAATGGTTATTGCATATCATCATGCAAATTTGGATTTTCAGAGGATTAGGACATACAGGGCAAACCTCTTCATTAAGCCTGAGACATTACTGTGACAGCTAATTATATTGTTTAGTTACTCATGTTTCTTTGATGCCTAGAAATGCTTTATGTTAGTGTTCCTATTTGTTTTCCCCCTCCCGTTCCCCCTACACCCC
>NW_010234869.1:0-3155 GCF_000690775.1 Eurypyga helias
ACTCCATGAGGTTGGCAGTGGCACATATTCTGTTTCTGATTTCACTGTTCCTGATGATTTCTTCAAAAAAGCATTCAATGAATGAAACAAGACCTAAGTGGCTGGGGTTAAATGAAGTATGGAACATTGAGAAACATGTGGTCCTGTGTACTCTGGGACTGGAAATACACTCACTGGACAAGCATGTATGTGAGCTGCACAACAAGTATTTAATGTGCCGTTGCTAAAGAAACATATTGTGCTCCGAAGAGGAGGCTTGCAGTGACTCTCTGAATAAGTAAGTCCATGACTCTGAGGAAACATCAAAAGAAGATGAGTTTTCTCTGGCAACATATTTACTGCTTGAACCTTAAACTGCTGAGATCTTGCCTCATATAAAAGATTGATTGAACATTGCCCTAAGTTTTCCTACACAGAATTAATCAGTGCAAAGGTAGCATATTCCATTTTGTCTTGCATGTCTGTGGTTCCTTCACGATATGCAAAGTTAAAGGAAAACTAAAGTGCCTGTTTGCCCTGAACAAAAGACACTTCAGCTCTGTCAGCTCTGTCAACAAAGTCAGGGGAGAGTAATTAAGCAGACAGGGAAAAAAAAAAAAAAAAAAAAAAGTAATACAACAGTCTTGAGCTTTGTAAACAAGCCCTTAAATATATGATTCATGTACCTCATTCATCTACGACTGTTCACACTATGCTGACACACTTCTGTAACACTAAATAAATTAGTAGTGCATTTGGCATTTGTCGGTTTCCTTCCTCATGTTGTCTCTACCATATCCCCTTCAAAAGACAACTTCTTCCCAGATTCGCTGCCCAAACATTCAGTTTATTGCATTTTATTGCCTGTCAGGAGATTTCATAAGTTAAAACAAACAAACAAACAAACAAAACTCTTTAAATGGACATTAATTAATGAAATTATTTAATAAACAGATGTCAAGTGGAAATGCATAATTTATTTTAAATATGTGTAATGGAGCCTTAAGGCTATAATGCTTTTAAGTCAAAATTTTTTCTTCCTTTTATTTTTTAAGTTATGTTTTTCTTCCTTTTATCTTTCATGCTACCATAGCAATGCCATCCATCCTAGTAGCAGAGGAGGAATAACACATTCTTCTTTGAAGACCCATAATGCTAAACCTGAGCCTCCTCAGGTCCTGCTGGCTTGTCTTTCAGTTCAACTGGTTACCTCAAAAGTGAGTTATTTGATCCTGAGCTAGCTGCTGAAGGTGCACAGCCTCTTATTACCAGTACCAAGTAGTGAAAGGTTCAGTGTGTCAAAAGTAGAGTGTGTGTGCATGAGGGAGAGATGTGGGCAGGTGAAATGATGAATGCTTTCAACAGCTTAACAGAAGGTCATAAAGGAAGCAAAAGAGTAGCAGTAAGCAAGTTCCTAAAACCTCTGTATGGTCACCTTCTAGAGGCAGGGAGAAAAGAGAAGAGCTGCAGGTCAAAACTGTGGGGGAGTCAGCACTGCAGAGACTCAATGGAATATATCACAGGGTTTGAATAGTGGCTTAACTCTTGAATTTTCATGCTTTTAAACAATGGAACACGAATTTCATATTACATTTTGATGAAGTACGTGCTCTTTGCAGTCCAGAAGATGTGAGGAGGAGGCGTGCTGAATGTGTCTACGTGGTGGAGAGTGAAACAACGGGTGACAATGCTGTTGTATGGGTTCCAGTAAGAGAAAGACCATGGTTCATTGAATAACCAATAAAGTGAATAAATAATGCAGCACAGAGAGAAATCTGAAGTGTTCAATGATTTCTTTGCTTAAGTTGTAACAAACAGTTTAATTATGATCAGATTTTTTTTAGTATTAATTAATGTTGATAGTGTGGAGTAGGAACCTGGGACAGAAAACAGGGAAAAATCATAAAAAAAAATATACTAATTTAAGTTGCTAGAGTTACTAGAGCCTGACGGAGCTGACCTTAGAACATGAAGAAAAGCAGCTGAAATAATTCCTTAAGTATTAACGATTATCTTCAAGAACTCATGGAAAAAAAGAAAAAGTCAAACACAGTGATTATGTAAGAGAGGGAAAACAGAGCTTAGAGGTTACAGGCTAGTCTAACTTCATGATGTAAACAGCAGTTGGAATAAATATTTGACTTGTATATGCATAGAGCACAGTAACTGGGAAGACTACTGGCAATAACTGACAATCTGAGAGAAAATACCTACAAAGTACAGTTATAGTATCATGAGGTACCATTCAACGCTTTCATAAATCATATGCAGACATGAAATCGAGAAAAAATTGGACAGACAAAGACATGTTAAAAAAGTTTGCATCAAGTGGATACTGAACTAAAATTTAGCTATTCATCCATTACTGTGGCCAGAAAGGCAAACCTTGCTGTAATATAATGCAGTTAATGCCAGATAAATGCCAATTTTGAACATTCTTGCTTTAATAAGCTTCTCCATTAGCCTTTTACACTCCAAAGATACACTATTGATGATGACCAGAATATGTAGCTTTTTGGATGAAGGAACAACTAAAAGTGATTAGGTTAGATTAGATGATTAGATTAGAAGGCTCAGGCAAAGAAGTAGTTTAAGCCCAACTTCACACACCCACAACATAGATTAGATTCTTGCTGTGCCGGTTCTAGCTAAATCAGCACCTTTATGAGGGGTACCAGTTCCATTCCAACTCTCTGGTCTATGGGAATTCTCTCTTTATATCCTCTCTGAGGCTTGGCGGTCCTTCCTTGCTCCTCTTGACACTCCTGTCATGCACCAGGAGCTGCTGTTTCAAAATCTATCCTTGCTGCCTCCACTCTGCAGTCTCAGGAAGGTCTTCCCAGATTCAGCTGCTCTCCAAGGACAGTAGCAATTTCCCTCTCTTTTCCACAGAGTCTCCACCTGACAGATTTCTGCAAGGAGTGTACAGCAGTTATGAATAAAAATTAATAAAGTAACCGTCCAGCACTTTTATCAAACGCATCAAAGGTAACACAAGAGCTAATTTTTCTGCTTTACTCAGCCCTGGCAATGCATCAGCTGGCACACGCACTCCACCTTTGGCACTGAGCTTTAAGGCAGTTGTAGGCAAACTAAAGAAGATATGTTGGGTTTGGATGGGATAGAGTTAATTGTCTTCACAACAGCTAGCAGGAAGCTATGTTTTGGACTTGTGC
>NW_010234870.1:0-7344 GCF_000690775.1 Eurypyga helias
ATAATTAAAAAAAATACTGGAAAAAATCCTTTCAGTCACCTCATCCATCTTGCTGCTAGCACATGAGCATATTCTTACACTCTCCGGGAATGGGTTTTTTCCATTTTCTGTAGAGCATGCATCTACCTGGGGGGAGATGAGTCACCTTCTTCTACATGATTTTATACGCCACTTTTAGAATTGGACAGCACACAGCTGAATCCATGTACCAGACTCAAGACCCAAAGGAAGCCCAGCCAAGCACTCTCCTTCTCCCAGGTGCATTATTGCAGCACCTGGACTGCGTGACCTCCACAGATCCCAAGAGTGTTATCTGCTTGGTGTTTAATGACAACAAAGCCTGACCTTAAATCAGAATGTTCATAATCAATTACTGTTTGGGCAAAAATCCAGAACTTCTGTGAGAAACAATCAGCAAAAATGAAATGGTAATTTTTACACAGTTTAAGTCAATTAAACTTGAAAGGGATTTTGTAGGACAAACGAAAAGACACTTTTCTAGCCCAAAGGCTTTCATCTCGGTATATTCCAAATGCTTTTACACTCAGTAATTACATTAGTATCCTTAACAAAACAGTAAAAAAACCCCAAACCAACCTGCAAAGGGCATTTTAATGGAAGTGTAAGAATTAGATGTAAATGATAAATAAACAGAGTCCATGCAACTATTTTTTTTTCAACTTTATTTCCACAAAGCCAAAGAACAATTTAGTTTTCTCAAGCGCTGAGGTAATACAAAGATACTAACGAATGCTGTGCATGTACAATGGCAGAAGATGAATTTAGCCCCTGCTCCAGACCTGTGCTGGTAGAACAGCACATCTACTGCATATCATTCTCAGTAGCACCCTTCCTAACATTCACACTCTCCCTACTCCTGCAACTTTTTTTTTTAAAAGAATTAAACACATGCCAATGCTGAAAAAGGGAAGTGCTTATTTTCATACAAAGACGTACTAAAATAATAGTATTTTGTTTTCAAGCTGCAAAGATCTCTTTGCAGTTTTATAGGCTGACCCATGTTTGGTCCACAATTCTTATTTCCTAATTTAGTTTAAAAACAAACAAAAAAAGCGCTAATGCTGAAAGCACTTTACTGAAGTACTTCAGAAAACAGTGGGAAAAACAGAATAATGACTTTTTTCTGTTGTGTGAAGCCACATCACTATAAAAAGCCAGTAGTCTCTCAAGTTTGCAAGTTTTGAGCATCTTAAAAATAGTCAGATTAACAAAACAATTCAAGTTACTTCAACACATTCAAAGCTGGGTTATGTTGGATCAGAGTGTTTTGAAACCAAACTATTTTATTGCAAATAAGGGAAGAAAGAGTTTATAAGGAGTATCCACAACCTAAGGTCTCACTGTGGTGCTTCAGTTATGGCACTGCACCGCTCGTGCTCAGCGCTGACCAACACATCTATCCATAAAGAACATATAGACTAAATACCGGTTTGGGGTTTGGTTGGGGTTTTTTTGTTATATCCTTCCCCTGCCTTACTCTTTCCACACGTCTCTGAAGATCTGCTGTTGGTCTGTGCCTCATCCTTGGAGAGCACTCCCTCAGTTAAAGAGATGTGTCAAGATCTTCTCTTCCAAAAACAGTAAACACAAGTGCACTCTGTCCTAGACAGGAACCGCAGGATGCAATCTTGAAGTCAAGGATGGCCCCAAGTTCTTTGTGACCCCCCTCAAGGTTGCAAGAGTGTACAATTGCAGTTTAAAATGGTAATGTGAATTTTAAAGGAACTCCACTGAAAAAACAAATTCAAATTATGCCATACTTGAATTTTCAAGAGCTTTTCAGAACGACTTTTCAGATATCAGGTTGAGAACTAAGCACCGCATCATGTGGCGTAACACTTCTCATAGCACACTGCTTCCTTGCATATTAATCATCCTCATCCCTACCCCTCAAAGTCCCCACAGGTTCAACTCAACTTTTGTTAGCTGTCAATGAACAACACTTCCTTGCTACTCTGTTGCTGATAACTGCCCTCTCTGCCTCTACTTTCCCCTATTTGTTCCATGCAGTTCTGCTCTGTTAGACATTCCCAGACATCACCGTACCAGCTTTCCCGAGTCTGCCTGGCTGCAGTACCCTTCGCAAATTAACGCACTCCCACCAAGAGATCCGTGCTGCTGCAGCAGCAAAGCTCTAGCATTAAACATTTCCCCCTCTACACTGTCTCAAATTCATCTGCATTTGGAAAGAAATCAAATAGTACATATTTGGATATGTACTCTCACCTGTATTATTTACAAACCATTTTGGTCCTCAACAGAAAGACTTTCATCTTCACCCAACGTGATGCAAACTTAGAAAGAGGAAACTTAAATGCCCTCTCAAGAACTTATTAAATGTTGGTTTCCAAATGTACAGACAGGAATAAACTGCCATCCAGGAGCTCTGGAACCATCTAAATGCTGCCTAAGCATCTTTTTTTGCATCTATATCATTCTACACTATCCCTTCAGAAGCAGAAGATACCCTATAACACAACAAGGGCTTTAAGGCCTGAAGAAAAAGGAAACAAATCTATTATGTCATTATAGTTCTTTAATATTTAATCAACTGTTCCTCAAAAAAGAAAAGGAAAAGAAGCAACAATAAAAAAATATATATACTAGTTATATGAAGGCAGCATTTGAAAACATGTATTAGAACTTCTTAGACATAGCACCAACCCCAGGAATTCTGTCCCACTTCAGTGGCAACTCGACTGTTGGAGGAATTTCAAAGATACTTTGGAATCTGCAGCATGTCTTTGATGGGAATACAGTGTGCTTGTTCCTATGAAGATGGGATGATGGAAAGGGAGAAGGAATGGAGATGTGAAGAGGCAAAGTGCTCTAAAAACGACAAGAAAAGACAGCTCAGGAGTTCTGTTCCTCTGCTGTCACAAGGACTTTCCTGAACCTAGAGATGTTTTTCATCCTGCCTCTAAATTCTATCTTCAAATGACCTTTCTCCTCCTGAATACTCTGAGATCTTCTAATAAAACACATTTCCTTTCCAGTAACGACTTTGGGTATTTGCAGGCAGTATTTGCAATGTTTATACACTTGTTCTTCAACAAAGATATGTGGGTTTTTTTCAAGTGTACACGGTTAACTTTTGAAATTCCTTTAATTTTAGCATTCAGAATAGGAGAAGAGGAGAGACGCATGAATTTGAACTCCTCTGTGCAGTTAATCTGATACTCAGTTTGAGGCTGCAAAACCCTCCAGGACTGCTGGGTATGACAGCATGCCTCAGCCACCCACAGGAAGCCCCCCAAGTCATGGTGTCCCTGCTTCTCCAAAAAGCTTAAGCACACAACTGTCCCACGCCAAGACAGTGGGTAACACATTTCTCCATCTCACGGAGGAGAAAAGTGTACCTGTTAGCGCTGAAGTACCTAATCAAAGCAATACACACCAACCAGAGCTCCCTACAAATTTGGCCCTGGGAAACTTGTTTTGCTGTCAAATTCCCAGCCTCGTCACATGACTCACTCCCAAGCATAAGCATCTCCCAGCTCCTCCTTTCTGTTGATGTTGGAAACAACGGCAGAGGAACAATCTAGCATTTTCAGCCTTCTTTAAAGCCCTTCTGCCTGCCTCTTTGTGCCAGAAGTAATCCAAAGAGCCTCAAATCAGGTACTGCTGAAAAGCTCAGTGCCTGATCCGGGTTGTTGAGGAAGGAAAGCATTGACAAACACCACTTACAATGCAATTCTTGTAATATTCTGATTACATACACAGCAGAAATTGTCATCTTCTTACAATGCGATGGCTATAATCTCACCGGGAAAGCATCAGAGTGCAGTTTCCTCTCCCATCTGACCCACTGGCGTGGTTCCATCGTGAGCTGGCCGGACACCTCTGACTACGTACACATAAGTCCAGAAACGCTGCTCAAATGATCAGAAAGAAGCAGCTTTTCCCCATGTATAAACTTCAAGCTAGACATTAGCTTTAGCTCTACTTTGGTTTTAGTATTTCCCTTTCATTACTACAAGGCTTCAAAGTGTAGTCTAAATAACAGGATCTGTCTCAATATGGGAAAAAGTATTTTCCTTTCCCCCTGAAATCTATTACTGTCTTGCCTGTGAGTGTGCATTCCTAGAAATACGTATCTGTTATTTCATCAACAGTGATTTTATGCAATCATACCGGAAAAGATTCGCTCAGGGGCTGTAAGGCCAAGCTAGGTCTTGTGGATTTCCACGAAAGAAGTCATACTTCATGTATTTTCAACCTGTGAAAAAGGTCACTTGTCGTAGCAGCTCTTAAAGTTTGCTAAGGCTTCGTATGAAGCCAAGTGGCACAAATTTAGATACCACACAATTCCACGTACCAGATCCCTGTAATCTGTAAAACAACAGGAAGTGAGATGAGTGAAAATTTCCACCCCTGCATATAATTGAGGTGATGACTTAACCCCTTCCACCTGAAGGATGGCTGGAAAGGGTGTCACAGCGTGGTAACAGGAACAGCGCTAACGCTGTTTGACAGCACGTACTGTGTATTTATTGCCTCAAGCAGGACAGATGTTAGCAACGCAGGAGATGCTCACTTTGCACTGTTTCAAGAACACACATACTCCTTCTCTAGGAAGCTAGATTTGGCAATTTCATTAGTTTGCACATTGACAAAAAAATCAGCAAAAGAGGAAAGTAAGCCTGGCAGTTTTGCAAAAGTGGACAGAAAATACAGAACAATCCAATTGCTTTTACATTCAAAAACACGCTATTAACCCACGATGCAGATTGCTTGGGAACTCATAATCACCAAGAGGATTATTTTTCCTTCAGAGTACCGTTATGTACCGAGACTCACAAAACAATGCATTTAAAGAGCTGACAAAGAAAAAGCAGAGCACAGGGAAGAATCACAACGATGATGAACATAAGCGTAAACCGAATACAAGCAAAGCACAGGCTCCTTCTGTACTACCCTGAGCAGACACTAAGCTTGCCACACAAAACACCTAATTAGTCTGTAATAGTGTAAGTAATACAGAGCAGCTGGGAAGGTATGAACCTACAGGGCGACTGGATATAGTTCTCCTCACCAGACTGTGTTCTAAAGGTAGGCGAGACAAAATCAAGGTGCAGCCTGCACAGCACGTGAACTGATCTGGCAGCTGCTCCTTGCCACCTTTCCAGGCCCTGAACAGCCTCTTCTGAGTTTACGTGGCTAGGAAGAAACGGAAAGCACGTGTGTCATTCGATAAAACATGTGACAGGTCATGTACAGAGACCATGGAAAAGGGGAAAACGTGACCGGGTGCAGGATGCACATCCCCAGAGTAAGCTGTGGGATCCTGGCAAGATGCAAATGCTCTGACACAGATCAGCTTTTCTCCTTTGGGCTGCACAGTAGAAGTACTGCAATAGAATTTGTAATTTCCTAACCCAAATTAAACAGTTTCACAGGTGATGCCCTCATTTTTCAGTTTATAAAACTTTTATAAAAGTTCAAAAGTGTTCAAATGCTTCAAACAGTTCATTTTTGGGTTCCACGGCTAACCCTTCTCTTGAAAGGATTAGAAAGAGTCTGAATGGAAAACAGTGCCAAGCACTTGTATTTTGAAGCAGAATCTCACAATGATCCAACTTCATACTGACAAGAGGACTCGTTGTACCATACAGTTAAAGTCCCTGTAAATTTACCAAAACCACCCCTCTGCCCTCAGACACTCCGTAGTGCTTCTTTATGGAAGAAAGGCAAACTGCCCCATATTTAAGGGATATGACCAAGGCTCCCTAGTCTTGTGCAGATACTTTGACTGCAAACCTGGCCCAACCCGTACCTCTCCCCATTCCAGCGCATGGCTGTCACAGGCAAGATGCCGAAGGGAACGCAGGCAGCTGTTCCCTGGGCAGCTCCCCAGCTCACCCCCTCAGGACTGGGACCTCGCTATGACCCCTCTAACAGGTCAGCATACGCTTCTGCAGCAGAAGCTCCAGTCCAGCAGTGTGCTGCGGACCCTCCAACTGATGCGGATATTCCTCCATGCAAACATACTAACTACTCAAACGCAGCTCTACGTGCCCCTTCCAGAGTACATCCTCTGGTACGGGAGTGGAAAAGTTTGTCAGAGAACAAAATAAATTAATTTTTTTTTAAAATCCAAGATTTGGCATGTGAGAGAGTAAAGGAACAAAGAAAATTAACTTTGCTAAATACACCCAGATTTTAGAAGTGATTCAAATACTGTGAATAATCTATGAGATTTTTTAATCCATATGGCCCAACCTCCTTTTTGCACTTCAGGAACTTAAAAAGGCAAAATCATACTTGTTAAATGTCATTTATTTTCAGCTCTTCTATCTATTAAGACAGACATCTTCCAGCATCTGAGAGCAGTCAAACAGATTTTAAAAGCATGTATTTATACTCGGGCTTGCAATGAAATGCTTGCAAACACGCAATGGAGTTCTGTCATTTTAAATATCAATTCCAGCCTGTACAAGGCATTTGTTACACCCAACTGTAGTGTCAGGACTGCCTTAGAAATGCTCATGCCTGAACTGGATTTGACGTTGAAACTCGCCCTGTTTTGCAGGACACACAGTATAACTGTATTTTCAAGGAAAAACAATTAATGCTCAGCCTAAGTAGGCAAGAGAAAAAATCTTTACAGATCTAAGAACTGGAATAACTAGGTCTACTGCAACCAAAGAGCAAGCAACAGATTTGATGCTGTAGGGAGACTGATTAAAATGACCCTTTTAATGTGCATAAGGATTTAGCACAGCAAAACTGACTTAGGCATCACAACACTCAGGAAGAAAACAAATACTCCAAATATTATGGTACTTCTGAAAGTGTTCACTTATATAATGTTCTTATCAAATCTGACTACAAAAACCTGTCCTACAGCAATAATTAAGCAAAACAGATTGAAAATACTACATTTTCCAAATCAGAAATTAGCTACAGTGGACTTCCAGTCTACAATTTTTGTTTCTGAAGATAACAAAGACTTGTCACAGCAGAAGGGCAAGATCAGAGCGTCTGACTTGGGTTGAAATATGTCAGCCTGCAACAATGCTTTTCAGAAGTAGCACACAGAGTCAGCATAAACAGGACACTCGCAGGCTGAGTGACTATTCCATACCTCTTACACCTTCCTGCTCATCTCTCTTCCTCTTAGAATATCTTCCATATAATTTAAACATCAACATACTACCCCAGTTTCCAAGCTCATCCATCCACTTAACTTTCAAAGGCAACAAATCGACAACTCAGGACAAAATACTTCGATACTGTCCCACACAACATCCTTGTCTCTAAACTGGAGAGACATGGATTTGATGGACTGAACACTTGATCGATAAAGAACTGGCGGGATGG
>NW_010234871.1:0-2828 GCF_000690775.1 Eurypyga helias
GAGCAGTTAGTGAAGAACTGCAGCCCATGGGATGGACTCACGTTGGAGAAGTTCATGGAGGACTGTCTCCCATGGGAGGGATCCCACGCTGCAGCAGGAGCAGAGTGTGAGGAGTCCTCCCCTCCTCAGAGGAAGCAGTGGCAGAGACAACCTGTGATGGACTGACAACAACTCCCATTCCACATCCCCCTGTGCCACTGGGGAGGGAGGAGGAAGAGAAATGAGGAGCAAAACTGAGGCCAGGAAGAAGGGAGGGGTGGGGAGTTTAAGATCTGGGTTTATCTCTCATTATCCTACTCTGATTTGATTGGTAACAAATTAAAGTTGAGTCTGTTTTGCCTTTTACCATAACTGGTGAATGATCCCTCCCTGTCCTTGCCTTATCCTTGCCTCAACACATGAGTCTTTCCTCATACTTTTTCCTCCCCATCCCACCGAGGTGGGCAAGCAGCTGTGTGGTGCTCAGTTGCTGGCTGGGTTTAAACCATGATGCATGGATATGTCTTGAGTATCCTAAGTGCACCAAATGGTGCTAGCCATTTGTAAATATAGGCAGTTTCACCACCTGCAATTCATGCAACTGTATTTCATCCTTAACATCTACTTAATTCCTGTTTAGGCTCCTACATCCTATGTATGAAACAGTACCTGTCATTTAAGTCTAACATGTTAGTTCAGTCTGTTTGCTTTTCACTAGCATGCTTGTCTCCCTTAACTCGGAGGCACTAAATGCAGAAATTAATTAAAGTGTGGGATCAGAACTGCGAAGACAGAAGTTAAATGAAAATTAAAGACAATCAACCCCTTTTCTTTATGTTCTAAACAAAATGCAAGAGCTTATGATTTCTTATAGGAGGATCAATGTAGCCTTAGTAGCGTCTTATTTAACGTGCTTTCTAGCATACAAAAAAACCATGCTGTCACAGAAATTTTTCCTCTAAGTTACATCTCTATTGAAGTCTGTTATTTTCAGCAATTTTGAATATTCCCAGGTAAAGTGGCAATTCAACATTTTGAAGTGATGTTATCACTCAGATTAGAATCCAGATTTTTTGTTTCCCAGGGAAGCCAAAAAACAAACAAACAAACAAAAACCACAAAACCAAACAAAAAAAACCAACACCACAAACCCAAACCACAACCCCAAAAAAAACCCACCCAAACACAAAGCTAGTTTTCTCTATCAGGAAAATACTCCTTCATAGATGACAGGAAAAAAGAGGCATAGGTGTTTGGCATATTAGAAGCTGACTGTAGTTATATTTCAAAGAATGAATGCACAAGGTAGAAATGTGACACTTGTCAGGTTCCTAATACAAAAACATATTTCAAATCTGCACAGTTCAACTCACCTTGAAGAACTTTTTACCCAGCTCTAGGAAGAGCTCTGGTTCAATGCACATCAAAATGGTGGAAGTTTCATGGTGGAAACACAGAACTTAGTTGAATCCTCTCAAGGACAAACCTGGGCAAGAACTTTAGGATGTGTCAGTGGAAATAATTTGATAATATTCTATTAACAATTTAAGAACTAATTTTCTTTCACATTGTACTTAAGTAAATTTGACCGTTAAATTGATCCCATGAGTGACTGGTGCTTGAAAATTGGGCACCATACTGCTTCCACTGAGGTCCCTGAGCTGTGTCGCGGGTGGGCCACAAGAGAGATTCATTAAGAATAAACCCACAACCTGCAGCTGCCACGCCAGAAGAAGTAGGGTCAACAGGGAGAGTTAGTGGTGGCTAGAAGGATCAGACAGGGAAACACGTGTCTCTGGTATGAGACCGTAGTACTCAGGTGGCAAAGTGCAGCAGTGTAGCTCCACCTTACTAAAATTGCTGGTGCCCAGATGGAAATTCTAACTCCTGATGATGACAAGCTATCAAAAAGACAAACTAATCTTTGTGAAGTAAGATTATCTTATCCCTCAGTTTTTCTTACCTTTTTGCTCCTGATTGGCTCTCCATACCAAAGTCTGCCGGCAAAGTTTGTCAGCAGAGCAGTCTCCTGGCTTGGAAATTGTCCCACTGAAACTCAGCAGGAGTCCCCGGGCAGAAAGGTGCTATTCATTTCACTAAAATCCTCTAGAAGATGAAAGGTACTTGTGGAGTAGGCTGTGTCTCCACAGCTATTATTGAGACAGCAGCATTTGCAGCGATTTTTCTGTGACAAAACCACGCATCCTGCACGCTCAGGCAGGTGACATTGTTAGACCAATGTTGCCCAGCTTCTGACAATTTTCCAGTTCGTGCAGCTGTTGGGAACATATGGGCCTTAATTTTCCTGTAGTTAGCAATTCTTCCTCTTGCTTTTTGTTACGTATACACACACACACATCCTAGCCTGGCTCTGTTGAACATGTTGAGCATTAAAATAACAGATTTGCTTTCAGAACAAGATAGTAATGGATTCAACTCACCTTAATTATTGAATAGCTTCATTGGCTTGAAACAAATCTGAATGTACTGCCAGGTCTGTGATCTGCTTCTTCGATACTGGTAAAGATTTTCTTTGTGAGTGCATTCAGTTAGGTATGTAGGAGTATCTGACACTGAGCTAAGGCACAGCTTGCTTCTTTCTGATTATTTTGAACATTTTACAGGCATGGCAACATGTTGCATTTTAGCTGGCTACAGTAATTTAGGCAGAAAGGTAGATGCTGCAAATTTCAGTGCTAATTAAACAGAATTTTGACAGCAGGAAAAAGTGATATGCTCTGTTCTTCCAAATATACATTCAGTACAATCTGTCTTTTTAATTGGACTGCAACAGATTATTAAATTATTTATATAATTAATGGAAGTAAACTTCAACTAAAATCCTGCTG
>NW_010234871.1:2859-6319 GCF_000690775.1 Eurypyga helias
AAACTGCCTTTTATTAAAATGGTTTCATATTTTGTTCTGCATTCTGACAAATACATAGCCATCAATATTCTTGCTTCAGCATGACAGAAATTGTTGAGATTAATAGCTGGCTACTTGGGTCTCGATATGAATTTCTATTAAAAATGTTGATAAAATTGTCATCACATTTTCAAATGGACAGGCCATGAACAATTGCATTACCCTGCAGCATTATTTTATAACTCACCAGATTCAAATATAGAGCAATCTTGAGAATTTTAGTGATTAAACCCCGAAGTGAAGCACATGCGTAAACCAGCTGTTTTCTTATGACTTGGTTCAAGGTGGAAAGAAAATTCAACAGTCTTACCTTTTGGCAAATTATGCTTTGAAGGGAATATCACTAAGGAACAGAAATGGAAGGTTAATCCTTCAACAGCCAAGTTATTTTGAAAACAATCTGAAAGGAATTCTTGTGCCTCTATTTGTGTTTACAGCTGGAAGAAAAGTTGGAAGTAAGGCAGCCAGCTCCTAGAATCGCATAGAGAATCACTGCTAGAAAAATTCTTGTCTCCATGAAAACGGAGTTTTACTTACAATTGCTCTCAGAAAGTGAAACATTTTCATTTTAAACTATTGGTACTAAAATATGGGAATAAGAAACAGGCCTGCTGATCATTTGGCAAATTGCATTAGTGCATTCACCTCTGCAAAAGCATAGCCTTGGAAGTGATTATTGGGTAAAAATCTGGAGCATGGGAAGGGCTAATCTGCAGGAGAAATTAGATCTGGAAGACTGGTGGATGTTCAGCTTTGGGAGAAGGCACTGAGACTAATAGGGTCCCTTCCCTGCTTGGTTATCACAGACTTGCCTTAAGGCAGGCTATCTGTCCCAGCTACAGTAGATAAAATTTCTGCCACAGAAATTTTTATTGGAAAAAAAAGCTGAATCTGTCATTTAATCCAAACACTTTCATAGCTATATCTTCCTTCCATATGTTGCCAGAAGTGGTACATGTAGAATCACAGAATAGAATCATAGAACAGTTTGGGTTGGAAAGGACCTTAAAGACCATCTAGTTCCAACCTCCCTGCCATGGGCAGGGACACCTTCCACTAGACCAGGTTGCTCAAAGCCTCATCCAGCCTGGCCTTGAACACTTCCAGGGAGGAGGCATCCACAGCTTCTCTGGGCAATGAAGAACTTCTTCCTGATATCCAATCTAAACCTCCCTGCTTTCAATTTAAACCCATTACCCCTTGTCCTGTCACTACAGGCCCTTGTAAAAAGTCCCCCCCAGCTCCCTTGTAGCCCCTTCAGGTACTGGAAGGCTGCAATAAGGTCTCCCCGGAGCCTTCTCTTCTCCAGGCTGAACAAGCCCAACTCTCTCAGCCTGTCCCCATAGCAGAGGTGCTCCAGCCCTCTGAGCATCTTTGTGGCCCTTCTCTGGACTCACTCCAACTAGTCCATATCCTTTTGATGTTGTGGAATATAACCCTGATGGTTATTCTGATGTTGCAGGAATATAACCCTACTTGCAAAAAGAGAATAGTTTCCAAAAGCTGGGAGAAAAAAGCCAACCAAATGAGTAAAAGAAAGATCTATACAAACCATCTGTGGCATGGTAGTGCATCTGCACAGTCCATGACTTTGCATGAAATTCATGATGGAGCTACACTTCTTACTGATTGTATTCAACCACTGAATCTTACATTAACAAGATACTTTTAGGGATTGCCTGTCAAAGTAAGTCCTTACAGCTGAGATAATTCCTGTTTCCTACATTTATCTGCTTCTCCAGCCCATCCAAAGTCCAAGTTGTTTGGATACTCAAAATGATTTTGAGAACTATGTTAATCCAGCAAAGTTCTTAATACCGAGCAGGGAACACTGCTCATTATGAAACCAAACAGAGAACAAAGTAAAAAAACAAACAAAAAAAAAAGCCCCAAACTGAAAATCTAAGTACGTGTGATGATTGCAATGAAAGAAATACCATAATCTGGTAGTTTTGGGAACAAAATCAGACTACATTTACAGAATTATAATCCATATTGAAGCATTAGTCTTATCACTGTCTGGTTTTTATCATTAATATTTCATACAAACCTACATGCATTTTTCCTCCATGAAAATCTCTCACGTCTGTAGGATGCACCACTATTAAGTGCAATTCTGTGTTGAGGGGTCTGTCCAGCTTCTGGAAAATCTACAATATCACAGCATCTTTTCTAAAGAGATAATAGTTTACTAGAAATTGCCATGCTTTGGCATGCTTTGAATAAGTTTGTGCACATCCATCATGCAGTGTATGGCTTTCAATAAAAGTTTTTCATCTTTATGTGATACATTTCTTTTTCAGATTGTTTCATCTCCTTTGATTTGATGTTTAAAATTCACTCATGACTTTGGCAATACCTCTTTATACTGTTCATTTCCTGGAGATTAATCTCCACAGCCTTCAAAGAGGACACAAGAAGCAGACATCTCTCATTTTCCTATATGTCAGCTCCCCCCCTACAACGAAGAAGTAGACCTCAATTGTTGAAATACAAAATCAGAAGATTCAGGGTTAGAAATAGCTTTCATTAGGTCCTTTCTTCTAAAACTATTTCAGAATTGCTATCATTCAAGGGCTTTTTTCCAAGCATAAACAACTCAAGCCATATGAAAATCAGGAACTAAAGCAATGAATTTTTAGTTTTAATTCCCTAATAATTGGGAAATATTTTCCTTAATTTGAGAGCATCTTTAGTAGTCTGCCTCCTATTTGCAATTTTTGTATTTTCTCACCTGCCCTGCAGAAAACCAAATAATCAGGCAAACAGGAAAAACCCAAACCTTGCCATTATCCTTCATTTCAATTTGTATTAGTGGCTTGGATTTTAAATTTTACTGTTCTGCATACTGTCTTGATTTGTCTGTATGTAATTCAGAAGCAGACAGCATTGCAAGATTTGTCAAGGACACAAAAACCTCGGCAGGACAAATTCTGTGAAATGTGTCTTTTAATTAAAATTCATATCTGAATCATTATCATCAATGGAGTCATAGAGCTTATGGCCAAGAGAAAAGATTAAATTTTTCTGACCTCTTAAATACTATACCTATTATGTTGTTGTTTGGGGCTTTTTTTAACCCTTATAGCTTGGTACTGAGCCAAATCGCTCAAGATGTTCCTACAACATGTCAACTGTATCCTACACTTCCTTAAGGACAGTCATACAGGATAAGCCTTATCAAGGATTTTTTAGCAAAAATCAAATATTAAAATCAAATTAATGTGGTTTTGTACATGTATTTTCATTAGGCGTGAACTAGAGGAGTACATGTGATCTTCTACAAAGTCCCTCATGGGTTTAAGATTAAATCAATCAAGCAGTAGAAAAAAATAGCAGCACAAACTGTAGCCTACAAATAACTGATGTTAGAATCAAGGGTTGGAATGAGGAGTATCACGAGCATTCCTGAGGCATTCCT
>NW_010234871.1:6329-14459 GCF_000690775.1 Eurypyga helias
TTTAAATGGATAATTTTGAACAATTAATATGTTTGTAGTTATCAATCTGTGCCTGGAAATATCATGTAAAGATGGAAAATGTCTGAATTAATTAGATATAGTATTTACTATGGCTATTACAGTCAACAGTGCATGACTGCTACAATTTAAGACTGATGGAAGTGGTAATATTCCTGACTTTTTGCTGATTTGTTTCCCTTAATATTAACTTGTATCTACAGTACAAGTGGAGAGGTGCCTGTGATTTGATTATATTATAAATAGTAATAAGAAAGGGTTTAAATTCCTGCTACTTGCATCTGCCACTGATTCAACATTGCCTATGGTTATTTACCTTACACAGTTATGTTTTCATGTCCCAAACACATACAGTGCCTTTTCTGGAAATGACATGAAGTGACAGCATATCCTTAGGCATCATTATTAATTGATACTTTTTCTATTAACTTACTGTAAATGAATTTCAATACTTCTAGAGATAATTAGATCTCAAGTGACCTAAGTACCTGGTTTTAGGCCAGGTGATCACAATCTCCAGACAAAAACATTAAGGTTTTACATACATTCTCTGAAATTTAAACTGTTGTTAAGAGAATTGCTGCATCATATTGACCAGAAGGAGTTGACCAAAACAATTATAAGTAATTACTCATTTCATATACAGCTGACTGACAACTTTAATGCAAAACATCTGTCTTGTTGGTTGATTGACAAAAGGATACAACATATTGCTCCCAGAAGAGCCAGAACATTTCAACAGAGTAATATGAATGATAGTAAAAAACCTGGAAGGCAATTAATTAAAATTAATTAGTTGTACTAATGGACCTTGAAAAATCTGGGGCTCTAGACAAAACACTACATTGTACATTTTGTATTTGAGACGTAATGCAGAAATCCTGGTACAAGAGGAAATACAAGGACAGACCTTCTGAGATGTACTTGCCTTTGGTGAAAGCTGATTGATTTTGCAGATGTTTCAAGCTGATAGATAGTGAAGCAAACATTCCTGCAACTTATCTTGGCTTTCACTGGAAAACTAAAACCAAACCAACATTGTTGATCAGTTTGTCAATGTCTGAAAATGTTATGGCAAGTATATATTATAGACCATGATATAAAAGACCTTGAAATATATTTCAAGAATCATTACTCTTTCAGGTGGAAACACTTCAAAACTCAGTAGTTTCATGTTCTGAGATATTCATTGCTGAAATAAGAGAAGAATGACCATAAGAAACCAAAACCCTGCATGTGCAAGTGATATTTTTAACAACTATAGTTAATTCTTGCATTCATTAATCCTTTTTTTTTTTTTTGGGGGGGGGGAAGTGTGGATGTAGATCCATAAAAATGTATTTTTTTAAATAGATATTATAAAAAATGGTCGGTTTTATTTGTGTGTGTATACATGAGTGTGTGTATAGGCAGATGTATAAGGAATCAATAGAAAAGAGGGTGGGGAGTGCCTTCCTGATAGGCAGCGGGTTCCCATACAAGGGATTCACTTTTGCAGCCACAGCGGGTACAGCACCGTGGGCACTGCTGCCACTGCTCTGCACCCTTATTCCACTCACAGGCCTACTTCACCCACCACTAAACCTGAGCCCCTGGTCACCCGTGGCTTGGCAAGCCCCCTTGCATCAGCGCAGTCACCAGTGGTGCGGTGACCGCAGGTCTCCAGTATCTCACGTCCCCCTCAGTGGGACCTGGCTGAGCGGTGGACCTCCTGCATGCCCCTACGTCCCCATCTTTCCAATCGTCTGTCTTCTGTCAAATCATTTCTTCTTAAACCTTAGCCTTGAATGAAACCAAAATTATTTTCGGTAATCTTTAAATGATTTAGAATAATATGGCCACCAACAAAACTTTTTAAAATTAAAAGGAGCGCTTTTTTTTTTTTTTGAGTGTAGATCTTCCTTTATATTTAGATGTGGCGCAAATCTGAATAAGGACAATAAATTCATATGTGCTGTCTCTTGCAGATGACACTTTTTCCTCACCACCAAAACTTCAAAGCCTGGTTAGGATTGGCATGTTAAACAACCCACTGGGCATTTTGCCCAGCAGCAGTTATTCTTCTTGGCACAATCTGAAAATTGTGTCTAGTATCTATCTGCAACCTTGGTTTACAGAGCTGAATAGAAATGTGAGCTTGTAGTAAAGCTGGTAATTAACAGTGACATAAAGATTACATTTCAGCATAACGTTTAGAATTAAGATGAAGATTTTGGCTTAAAGACACACAAAGTTTCTGGTGCTGAATTATGTTACAGGTCTTTCTGTACTGCTGTAATAGCCTGAAAGCTCCATGTCAGCAATTGCCGTGTCTGGAGGCACCTAATTTTCTGAGAAGTCTTTTAATTGCTTCCTGCTGTGACTGTGTAGGAGCATGCTGGTCTTGGGAGCATGAAGCGGCTTGGTGCCTCAGTCTGTGGAATCTCTCTAAGGAAAGTATCTTTCTAAGCTACAACAGGAATTTGAATAGGTTGTTTTTGTGATGATCATCAGTGTGGCCACATTTGATTAGCACTGCAGTGTCAGGATTCTGGTTTACAGATTTGATCCACAAAGCTCATTGCTATCCTTCTTTCCTGAATGTTTCTCAGTATCTTCAAAAAATAAGCCAGGCAATGATGCTTTTTTTTTTTTTCATTCTTGCATTGCTTTTGTTTTCACCCCTAAGTTGAAAACACGGGCAACCAATCATAGGTTTATGAGAATAAACCTTCCTTGCGAAGATTTATAGAATAAAAGAGGCAATATGCTTTTGCCTACCAGTCCTGCACAGGGGAGTCTGCAAGGGAGCCAAAAGAAGTTTCACACATTTTAAAGTGTATAGTATTGCCTTAAATGTGCTTCCCAAGATTTCAAGAATATTCAGAATAATTGTATGCAATATATACTCAATTCCCAGTTGCCTGTCCAAAGTTAAACTTACATGTATCCATCATAAGAGCAAAACACTTTTTAAAAAACTCATGGTGAGTTGTTACAGAAGAGACCAGTGGTAGAATTGAGCTGTTTTATGACGCTGTATATCATACCAGACTTCCAACACATAGACCAGCACTTTTCAGATGTAGTCTGCAGGTCAAGCAGATTGCATATCAAGGACATTTACAATTCCACACTGAGACTTCTACATTTCCATTTCAAAGACTCATACAGAACCTATTTGTTCTTGATGTAGAATTCCTACTTTAAATCAAATGGTATTGAGGGCAGGGAACAAAAGCTGAATAAGTAATGAAGATCTGTTTATGTGCCAAGGAAAGAGAAAAAATCGTGATGGTGAATTCATGATTATACATGAATTCATAACTATATCCTGGGCTGTATCCAGAGAAGTGTGGACAGCAGGTCGAGGGAGGTGATTCTCCCCCACTTTTCTGCTCTCGTGAGACCCCGCCTGGAGTGCTGCGTCCAGCTGTGGAGCCCCCAACATAAACAGGACATGGACCTGTTGGAGGAGATCCAGAGGAGGCCACGAAGATGCTCAGAGGGCTGGAGCACCTCTGCTATGGGGACAGGCTGAGAGAGTTGGGCTTGTTCAGCCTGGAGAAGAGAAGGCTCCAGGGAGACCTTATTGCAGCCTTCCAGTACCTGAAGGGGCTACAAGGAAGCTGGGGGGGACTTTTTACAAGGGCCTGTAGTGACAGGAGAAGTGGCAATGGGTTTACACTTAAAGTGGGAAGCTTTCAATTAGATATCACGAAGAAATTCTTCCTGGAGGGGGTGGTGAGGCACTGGAACAGGTTGCCCAGAGAAGCTGTGGATGCCCCATCCCTGGAAGCGTTCAAGGCCAGGCTGGATGAGGCTTTGAGCAACCTGGTCTAGTGGAAGGTGTCCCTGCCCATGACAGGGGGATTGGAACTAGGTGGGCTTTAAGGTCCCTTCCAACCCAAACCTTTCTATGATTCTATGATTCTATGATCTTTAAAGGTCCTTTCCAACCCAAACCATCCTGTGATTCCATAAAATGATCTGTGCTTTATGTGGCAGTTTCATAAAGTAATCCAAAGAGATTTTACTTCAGTTTTAGAATTTTACTTGCAGTTTAGAGTGTGTGTTTCCCTTTCCTGTTCCTTAGATTAGCTCTCGTTTTCTGGCTTATTTGTCTAATCAGCATGATCTTCCTTTATCAGTAAACCTTTCTGGCAGTTTCTTCTACACTTACCAGCTCTAACTGGCTTCATAACTGTGACTCCCTTCCAGATTTCAGAAAAGGAATTTACCCAGAGGAATATAAGCAGTGACTAAAGAAATTCATCTGAAATGTAGCAATCACTCAGAATTTCCATAAACTAGTGTGCAATGGGTGGCAAAAGGAGTTCTCAGACTCATGTAGATTTTATCAGCTTGTGCTGTTCCCATATCAAATTGTCAGAAATAAATATACTTTCTTCAACACCATGTTATGAATACTTACCCCTTCTTTAAGAGAATTTTTGAAAAAGATGTTAAGAAAAGCAAGTTATCAGTGTTCTGTATTCCAAGTTTCTAAAAATGTAAAAGCATCTTACATAGCGTGTTGTGAAAGTCTTTGGATTTCTACCCTGTATTTGCAGTTAGTGAAACCTTAAAAAAAAAAAAAAGAAGAAACTATACTACACTGATGATCTACATGTTTTCAAATTTCATTTTTGAAGTATTATTAATTTAATATTTTTATTTTTCAGTGAGGGGAGACAATGAACTTATAATTCAGTACACGAAGAAAGACAGTTCTTGTTTACAAGTCTTGCTTACTGCTTGGAAAATTTGCATGTTCTTCTGTATAAACAGAGGGATTGAGAATCAACTTTTCTCTTCCAAACTTACTGTCTCACATCTCTTTTTTCTTTTTTAAGATGTTCCCAAAATACAAAATTGAAAAATATCAATATCTTCACAGGATCATAAAACGACATTGGCAAATTGTTGGGATGTTAATATTGTATTAACACAATTCCTAACATAGAGCATCAATATGTGTATATATACATATCTCAGAGATATATAAAGGTGTATCAAAGAATATATATGTTTATCTATCAGCTTCACCTCCTGACAGTGTAAGCTTCTGCACCAAAACCGAGATTTAATGAAAATAGAGGGGAAAGAATGGCACTTGCACAGTGAAAACCTCACTTTCTGCCTGAGTAGTTTGAGCTTTTGGTGGGGTGAGGAGAAGTCAGAATCTTGTTTCTTCCAATGGGGTTGTTTCTCTGCGTGGCATTAAACTGCTAGTAACACTAATAGAATACCATCTCTCAGCCATTAGACAGAGTTTCTTTGGCTTGTCATTCTCCACATGATGGAGGGAGCTCAGGTTCCCCAGGGGGAGATGCCATTCCGCTCCTGGAGGTTCTGGTCACACTCAAAGAAAAATGGAATGAAACTGGGAGGTTTAACTACACAGTATAGGCCTCAAGCTCTGGTTCACACAGGAGGCTGTTAGTGTTCTGTAAACATTCTCACATTTATTTTCTACTGAATTATTTCCTAGGTTAATGAACTTTTTGCAAAATAACACAGCTTTCTCTACAAGAATAAAAGATGCATCCATTTTCCTTCAGTTGTCCTCTGTCCTGTTAATTAAAGCAATGCCTTGGAAAGGTAAAGGTACCATTTTGAAGCTTACAGTCTCAGCAGGGCCTTCAAGCAAGTTTACTATTTTGGGGCAAGTGTTCTAGTCACTAAATAATTAGCAGAAATCTCAGCAGCAGCAGGAGCAGAATCACCAGTGACCAGCTGGGAAGAAGCACACAGTCTGGGAAGCCCTCCCGTGGCATTGGTGGCAAAACAGGGCCTCTGTAAGGAGGGAGGTGGGGATGCCTCTGGTTTCTCAGGGTTTCTGGCCAGAGCAAGGATGGGAGGTGAGCTCTGAGCAGCCCAGCGCAGGTAGTTCTGGACATGCCAAGCATGGCAGATGCTGCCTGAGCTTTGCAGGAGGTCAGACTATTCCAGAGCTTGGTAACCCCTGGGGAAGCCTGCTGGGACAGAAATCAGGACGTGTGTGCTTCAGTTCCATGTGTCTGTAGTAGGACCTAAACCCTGTGTACATTCTCACCCTCAATGCTTAAAAAGCACTTAGTCCGATAAGAACACTTCTTTTTTACAGTGGATAACATCTTATTGGCTTTGAAAACAAATTTTTGTTTTCATTTTAGACAGAATAATTTGCAAGCTATAACCTTGTTTAATGTGAGCACACTGAATTAATTCTTACATTCCTATCTTCAGAAAATATTTTATAAATTTGGAATAGTCAATAGTCTAAGATCCTAGGTACCCATTTTGCTATTTTATTGTGATCAAGTTTACAAGAATTTGCTCATGGATAATATGCCAATGTTTGTTTTGAAGGCAGGTAATTGAATGTTATTTCTTTTGATGCAGCCCCTGAAAGTTGTAGAGGTGCTGGGGTTTATTATTCAAATTTGGCATGTAATTAACCCTTAATTGAGTTTAATGCTCAATGCATTACAACTAATTTTTTGCCCTTTATTAAACTGATTTTATTCTGTATTCTGTTAGCATGCTTTTGATATAATGTAGTTTCTATTAAAGTTTAAAAGCTGAAAAATATTGTTACCTCTTACATGATGTTTTCCCTTATGTGCCATTCACATTTGCTGAACAGTGCTAGCAATAGCTAATAAGCAGTTCCCAGTCTGAACTGTGGAGTCAGGGATTTTTATGTTCTTTATTCCTTGTTTGTACATGTCACTAAATTACTGATACATTATGTAACTTGACTACTCTATTTTTTTTTTTTTTTGCAGTCAGTTTTAAAATTTCTGAGAAATTACATAAATGAGGGTGCATACATTTAAATTGAAAGCAGACTACTGGACTTGACGTTATTTACTGCCTGAGAAAAGGACTCGTGGATTATACTGGAAGATCCCTTTCTGGGAAAATCTTATAACAGAAACTGCTAATTCCAGTAGATTAATTTTCCGGTTATTTTCCCAAAGCTATTCTTATGGGAACCCCCTAATTAGTAGTGTATTTTTAATCGATTTGTGTTTTTACCAGCAGTCAACCTTATTAATAATTTTTAGTTGCTTTTACGTAAAATTTCTTGATGTTCAGTTCTTTGCAGACCCTTTCATGTCTACAACACAGTTAATCCTGCAGACTGCCAAAAGAGAGAAGCAATTATGGTCCTCAAATTATTCTGGCCAATATATGTGCAGCTGAATATATGTGCAGCTGTACAGCAAATAGCAACAGAGTGGAAGGAGAGGGAAGCCTTGAAATGTTCTCGCCCTCAAAAACCCCTCTCAAGAAACCCAGTGAGGGTGCCTTTGCCTTTCAGCCAGAATCTCTCACACACCTTTCCTCTGTCTCACAGAAATCTTTCAAAATAGTGTATTTCAGGCCCATTGTCTTTGATGCATTCGTCTGCAGCCAAAAAAACACCCAAAAAACTTCTGAGAGGAAATCAGTGGAAGTTGATTCTCTTTGTTTCTGTGACAGTCATATGGGGAGGAGACACTAAAATTACTAGCACAGACTGTCTGCAGGTGATAGAACACAGTCACTCAGCTAAATGTAAATGAACTCACATGTCGATCTAAAAATGATTGTATCTACAGGAAAAAGCTACCTACAAGCATTTTCTAATCTTGTGATGAACTTAAAAAAAAAAATCGATTAACAGATCTTATTCAAATGTATGGAATAATAAATGAGAGCTGATAAATAATAATTTCTATGTAGAAAGTGGTAGAACAAAGAGGGATTTCCAAATATTAAACAATTTGTAAAGCAACATAAACAAAACATTCATTTTGACCTTCTGGATAAAAAGTATTTTTGGTTTGACTTCAATGTTCATTTAAGTATTGAAGCAACTCAATTTAACTCACTGTAACCAATTATCTTGCCTAACTAAACATTAAAATATTGCTCTTTCTTTGACTAGAACACAGTGCCTCCCATTACCAAATTCATTCAAATGCTGAGTGAAATTCTGGAAAGTTTTAAGAGAGAAGATAAAAATCAAAATTAAATAAAACCTGAGGATATTCTGAGAACAGGATGGAAAAGGTGATATTTCTTGAGGGGAAGGGAGCTCACCCATTTCCCCTTTGCTCTTCTGACATGGCCAAAGTAGCCAAACTTTCTGTCCCGCGG
>NW_010234871.1:14472-20414 GCF_000690775.1 Eurypyga helias
TGGAAAACTCATCAATCTCTACAGGACTTCAAAGACTACCACAGAAAGTCAGTTGATTTTGTAAAGTCTGGATAAAAAGTATTAGAATTATGTCAAAACCACTCACTTTTTCTAAACATCCAAAGCACAATGATTATTGCACAGCTGATTTTCTGTTTGGTAATAAAGAAAATGTTTTTCATCAATCAAGTTGCAAAAGTATCTTCAGCTGGGTATCTCTACAGGACTTCAAAGACTACCACAGAAAGTCAGTTGATTTTGTAAAGTCTGGATAAAAAGTATTAGAATTATGTCAAAACCACTCACTTTTTCTAAACATCCAAAGCACAATGATTATTGCACAGCTGATTTTCTGTTTGGTAATAAAGAAAATGTTTTTCATCAATCAAGTTGCAAAAGTATCTTCAGCTGGGTAGGAACTGGTGGGAGCTACCTCCTCTGGTATTCTTTTATTTGTGCAGGTTTCTATTTTGTAGTTTAGCTGTTTAGCCTTTATTTATACTGCTGTGCAGTACTTAATGTGTGCAGATTTATTGGATTCAGTGAGATGACCCATCAGAGTAAAGAGCAGATGGTGTCAATATATATTCTGAAATTTTATTCCATTGATAATATATTTGGTCATTGCAGGACATCTTGAAGAAAGTTGAAACTGCGATGTTACTTTACATAGAAAGACTATGTTACTTTCACACTGTTACTCTGCCATTTGAAAACCTGAAACAGCCATATTTCTTTTATAAAACCCCCACCCTTTGAAGCCAAATAACTGGAAAACCTCACCACCAAAACAGAGAAATAAAAGCTCAAAAAATACCATGAGACTATCTCAGTACAGGATTTTTGAAAGTGAAATGGAAAATAAAATAAACAAAAAGGTTAACTGACATTCAGGATCCAATATAATTCATGTTTATTTTCACTGTGTACAGAAGGTGGAGCCAAATTCATAAGGATCTGTGAACTCATACTTCATTCTTTCTTTGAATGGTTTTCTAATGTCTTTCCAGAGGGGCAGCTAGCTCAGAGGAGATACTGACGGGAATCAGTGACAATGGTGGGATAAATGCTTTTTAAGACCAACTTTTCTGCTGCTTAAGCTGTCTGTAATGAGGTTTAGAAGTTCCTTGGCACAGCTGAAGAGCATCTGAGCCTCCATGTACCACCCTTCTCCCTTTCTGCCCATCAGTGAGCCAGCAGCAAATTCATGTTTCTAAATGTAGCATGGGGAAGTGAGGAAACTGAGCATCACCAAGAAGAAGGTGTGGTGAGACCATAGCGGTATGAAGCGGCAGGCACTGACCAGCATAAAGAACAGAAAGGAAACAATGACCCCAAACTTTGGACACTGTGTTTTCCTTCTCTGAGATACTCATAAATTTTAAAAAGAAACACCCATTTGGTTGTTTTCACAGCTAGCTGGTATTTCAAAAAGCAGATAGAGAATAGGACAGAGTAATTTGGGGCTTAAAGGGCAGAGTCTGGCATTGAGAAATGTTGCACCTTAATGCTGGTTGTGCCATGAGCTGTCTATGACTCAGAAGAGCTGCTGATATTCTCCATGACACACTTCCCATCTCTGTAAAAGAGGTTACTGTAACGTAACTTGTTCTGTGTTGATATTTATAAAACACTCTGAGATTCTAGACAGATGACTGTGCAGCCGTGCAGAACATTTCTGGAGAACAGTGACCATTTGCTAGGCTGGGCTCTGATCCGATGACATCTGTCACTGGGAACTTATCCACACTTTCCCGAGGGGCTTCAATCTTGATCTGTCTCCAGCAGGATGTGTTTTAAAATAGCAGGTGGATTTTTTTAATTTTAATTTTATTTTATTTTGCAGGCAGATCAGTAAGAGCAGAATCTATCTTATGCTGACTAAGACTCCTTATCTCCTGGGGAATATCTAGCTTTAGTAGCTCAATAGCAAATGAATCTGAGAGACCAGTTTCAACAAAGAATGGCACGTGTGCTCACTAAGACAGCCTTGTGATTATCCTACTTTTTATTACTGCTATCCTTACAATTATCAGAAAACCTTCTCTTATATGCCACGTGCTGTGCCACCCAGGTGGGAACAGCTACCGCCTTGAGGGATGACAATTGCCTTTAATAGCCTTTGCTTTGAACAAGGGATGACCCTTTGAAACTCGGGGTGGGGTGGGGCTGTGGGGGGAGGCTGTGTTTTGCAGACCCCAGGATGATGGTTGCAGCAGCTTCCAGTGGGTCCAGCCCAGTCACCCCAGCTTGGAGAACATGCAAGCACTGTGGCCAGCAACTTCAAAGCTGTGTTTTATTTCTACATGATGTAAATTCTTTAAACAAGTGAAAACCACTGGCAGCTTTAAAAAAAAAAAAAAAAAATCATTAGTCTGCACATTTATGTGCTTGGGTAATCAAGAAATACCGCATTATTGTTCCTCGGAAGTTCTGAGCAGCTTTACCTCAACAGGGCATGAAACAGGGTCACGCATTATTCACAAGTCTGTCTTTAAAGCCAAATGTGCGAGAAGGGATATAGGTGAAAACGTGCTGAAGCTTACATGCCATCCAGGGACGTGGGTGACTGCACAGCTGCCTTGAAAGGCGTCAAAAAAGTTCTATATTGCATCTGTATGTTCATCTCAGTTTCCTGGATCTGTGGACTCCTCTCCCAAATGGCAGAGTGTTGTGCATGGGAGTACTGGGAAGTGAATTTTGCAAACAAATTGAAAACAAGTGAAGGCATGCTATTTGTCTTAAGAGCTCCGTAAATCACAGACATGTTTAACTGGGAGTAGACCATGAACCCCACTGGTATCGACGGGAAATTTTGTAATGGTCAAAGGACTGGAGAGCCTTCCAAATGAAACATTCACTAGGGCTTTCCTGGCGAATCAGGTTACTAAAATATTTTTGAGGGAGTATTTGAAGGCACTGTGAGGAAAAAGTTTCTGTATAGACTTCTGTACTTGTCTTTAGGTAATAAATACAAAGAAAACAGTGGACTGAAGACTGTATTAACCATGAAACTGTGTCACAGGCTGGAAATACTATATAATCCAATTTATGGTTCCCTTTGCTAAGTTCATGTAGGAAGGCAGCCACAGTACTATGGGTCTGAACTATTTCACTGCTTCAGCTGAGATTTCAGCAGACAGCGGACAGAAATCCTGTGGAAGTCACCCCGAGTTTCAGCCCCAAAGATGCCCTTGATGGAGCCTGGGCTCCAGCACTGCACCTGGGTTGCTGTGCGAACGTGCCCTTATGGATTGTGCTGTAACCTGCCAAACCCAAGACAAACAGGTTCTGGAGTCCTAGCATGGCCACGCTGAAAGATTGCTTCACACGCCAGCGCTGTTTGCTCCAAAAGGCAAAATGCCAATGGATGGCAATGTAGGTCCCAGAGAGCTCTCGGCCCCAAAAATCCTCATTTCTATCGTGTAAAAAGAGTCTGTGTTCCACAATACAAGGCTTCCAATCTAACTGTGATCTTCTCAGCCCTTAGCCCATAATTAAGAACATATTTGCAAATATGTCAGGTTTGACACCCCCCATGTTTTCCTGTTGAACACAGCTTTAGATGAAGAGGGGTTGTGTGTGAAGGCACTTGTTTAATCTGAAAAGCTTGTTTCCATTGTGATGCAAATGAGCGTGAGACTTTCTGGTAACCTTGTGAAATGGTAGATCATTGCATCATCTGAAGCTGAATATGTTCTGGTAATAGGCTGTGAAATGTGATCATGAAGACATATTTCCAAACTCTTAACAGACATTTCCAAGGCTTTTTTTATCAGGAGTAATAATAATTCTTCCTCATTCTACACAGTGTCACGGTGGTGACTTGAAATAGTTTCCCTTTTCATGTGGATAATGCCGTAGAACAGCCAAATGTTATGCTTATTATAGCTGCAAAATTATTCTTCCCTTGTAACTAACATACACGTTTTAATTTTCCAAAGTGGATTTTAAGTTTTGGGCTTATCACAACTACTGTTTGTTTAATTAAGTGGAGAAAGATTTCTCTGTCCTTCTGTTAAAAACAGAATGTTTGAAAAATTGCAAAGCCTGTACAGGAAGATGCATGGGAAAATGCAAGATCAGGCAAGCTGGACCCTGTGATCCTGACGGCTTTGACAGGGAACGATATTGTATTCTAGATTACTATGCATTTTTCCTGTCATAATTCTGCTTTCCTTAAGGGGCAGCTTTTTCAGCACCAACACATACAACATCCCCAATCTCCTCATCGTCTCAGCATCGGGACACATGTAGCCATGTTGACGGCATTTTGTACTTTGCTCTAGAATAACCACTGTTTTATGGGGCAGTAGCAGGAGCATTATCCGTACTCCGCTCACGGTCTATACCATAGTCGTGGAGGCTATGGTTTGCGTATTACCATTTTTTCATTCTCAATAAGGGCCTGCAGCGTGTTAAGCACAAAGCTCCATTTCTCCCTTACTGTGACGAGAAAAAGCAACCTTAAAACAACACTAAGAGAACACGAAGAAAAAGGTTTCTTTCTGCCATATGGCTTGGAAAACTGTAAAAAATGAAAAAGTTGTCAAAACTAACAGGCCAGTGTCAAAGGAAAGGTGCAAGGTAGGGAAACCAGCCGTCTCCCTCTGGAAGGCGTACAGTTGGGGTGTACTAGCTCTTTTTCTCAAACAGGAGGCAGTGTGGTCTGCTACAAAGAGCTCCAGAGCGAGAACCAGGACCGTGTGTTTGTTTCCCAGCTTCCAAGCTGCCTGCCGAGTATCTTTCTACAAAGATCTTGTCTTAGTTCTCTTCTCTACAGAGTTCTGGGTAAAAAGCAGTAGGTAAGGGCTGTGGAAAAATAAGCAGTAAAATCTAGGTTGTGCTGTAGAGTGTAACATTCATCATTTCAAGAAGAAACTGTAAAGAGGACCTTTATTTGGGAACCTCTCAATGGCCATTACTGGACTTCCCCCCTCCTTTACAGTCTTTAAAGAGCAAACAATGCTCATCCACGCCACGGAAGCCAGAAATATCCCAAGAGAATAACATGGATTGAAACCCAAGTGAGTCTGGTACAACCCAAAACTTCATTGAGAACTGTCTGACCACGAGCACTTCTAGACAAGCTCTTAGGTGGTCCCGCAAAGGAGCTAATACCCCCTGACAGGAACAGGTACAAGACCAATTCCTAAAGCAGTTTGGACCCCATGTGTGAGGAGCTTAGCACAAGCAGAGAAATAAATTAATCTCCGTTCTGCAGAGGAGGCATTTGTCAAGGAGTGTTTAACCAGGGGCTGGTCAGGAGCAAAGGCAAACTAGTTTTAATTCAGATTGAACAGATCGATTTTGGAGCATGTTTTTATTGTGTAAACTGCACTCAGAATTTATCAGGAGCATTTCTTCTCACAATTGAAGGCTGATTCTATACTATGCGCTATTTTCTGAAGTTTCCTGGAAAGACTTTCCTGGAATGTGAGATCATTTCTTCATTTCTCCCATGGGATGGACACAAACAAATGCACACAAATAACAACAAAAAAAGGTGTCGTGCATATCTCCTGTAGAACACACAAGCTGCTGCCAGTGTGTGCTTTTATTTGTGCACTTAAAGTAAATAGACCCAAGAAAACTAAGCTGTGTTCCCAACAAAAAGTAGAGAGAGCTCAAGAGGGCTTCCTCTCCTACGTGGTGGTGGGGAGGGAATGGAGGCAGCAGCTCTGCAGCCCAGCTCCGGCATCCAGGAGGTTACCCATTAATCCCTTCGGTGCCTTGCCCCCTTCCCGGCCGCGAACGCCCGGTGCGCACCGGCGAGCTAAGTGGTTTCATCTGGGCGAGCCCAGGTCTGGATGCAGTGTCACCAGATGCCCTCAAGTGATCGGGGAGGGGGTGCGGGGTGGCTGCTGACTGCCGTGATTTGTTTTGTTACATCAGCAAGAGTGGACTTTCGTGCCGGGGCGCTCCCCCGCTCCCCGGGCGGG
>NW_010234872.1:0-1523 GCF_000690775.1 Eurypyga helias
CTTCTTATTTTCAACTGTAACAGTCTAAAATATTCCCTGTTATAACCAGAGACAAGTTAACATAAGGGAAGTGAAGTCACAAGAAAGTTATAAACCAAATAAAACTGAGCCTGAGAAAGATCTCATTGAAGAAATATATACTAATTGGGCAGCAAAATATTGTCCCTAGTCCCAGTGACTAGAAAACTGGCAGCTTTATCATGTGTAGTTCTTCAGCTTCTTCCTAAGCTGGTGTATATTCCTGATCTAAAATTATAAAGTCTATTTAATATTTGAATGAATAAGGTCAGTATTTTCACGGGTGAATTGTCCCATATAGCCTGAGGCCTATTTCTGTGCTAAACTTCATATCCTTTTACAGTCCTATCATAGGACTGACTATACAGAAAGATCATTGTTTGCAAGTTACAAAGAGAAGCCTACTGGTTCATGAAACAAAATCACTTTTAACTCTGCTGCACAGCCTTCAGCATGTCCAAAGAACAACAATATATCACTGCAAAATGGTACATCGACCTAAGAACTGACAGCGCTGTCCTCTAGAAAGAACTAGTTTCAGAAGTTGTTGCTTACTGTTGGCCAGGACCCCCAGTTTATGCTCAAAAAGCTCCTTGTGGTTCCTTTCAGAGACCCTGCTCATGAGACTGAAAATCCAGACAGCAGCCAGTATTTATCTCTGAGTCTGTTATTTTATCTTAGTGTGCAGTCAGACAAAGTGAGAGAAAAACACACTCACACACACAACCTTATGAGCACTGAGCCCACATGAAGCACATTTGATATTTTGGCAGTAAGCTTTCAATTTTCCAGCTGTGCCAAGTCAAGAAACATGCTAGGAGAAGAAACTAGTGCATAATTAAGTAATCTTCTTTTTTTTTTTTTTCTTCTTTGGACACTTCTCAGTTGACTTTAATTATTCTCTCTCTCTTTCTCACTTGGCTTGGGAAGTTGCTCTGTTTTTAGTTTTTTTCAAGTGAGCTTTCTTGCCCAACAGGTTTGTTTAAGTTCTCACTATTCTACTGATTACTAACAAAACAGTTCATCTTTCAAGTACCAAGCAAGAAGAAGAGTTATATAGTGGGGAAGAGGAAACAGGGATGTGGCACTAACATTTATTCTGTTACTATTGATGTTACTTTGCCAGTATTGTTAAATGGCTCCTGCTGTTGGTCTTGCCATTTCAGTCAGTCCTCCCCTTTGCTTCCTGATTGTTGCTGTGATCTGTGTCCTTTTCTATGTCTCCTATGTGACGTTATCTTCCTGTCATGTTCCCACTCACCTCTATTACTCAATCAGTATGATTCCTTGCACAGATGGGTTGCTACAGGGAAAGAAAAAAGATGATGTTAATAACAAAAGGTCTTTTGTTGTAGCTTGTCTTAATCACAGTATCTTGTCTTACAAGCAGTAGGCACCAGGAGGCTGAATCCAGAACAACGCATTCTGAAACATAATTATTAGTAAAGAAACTTCTCATGCAAGATTGCAAACCTTCAGTCAAAGGTCTGATATTATTGTGATCC
>NW_010234873.1:0-358 GCF_000690775.1 Eurypyga helias
CCCAACGTGCTGCCCCCGAGGGCGTTGCTGCGCTTCCCAGCCAGCGCGTGCCGGTGCGGGACAGGGACAGGGATGCATCCCATGACCGCGGTGTCACAGCGTCCCTGCGGAGACCGGGCCGTGCAAGCCAGACGGCGGGGCCGAGCCTGCGCAGCCGGAGGCGTCAGGAGCGGAATGCCAGACCCCCTGGATGGCTCCTCGAGAAGGGAAGCGCAGGAGGACGTCACCACCGCAGGCACAGCCTCTGCTCCGCTCCCGGGTGACACCGTCGTCCGTGCCCAGCGTGTCACCTCTCCCTGGTGACACCGTCTTCCGTGCCCAACGTGTCACCTCTCCCTGGTGGCAACGTCTTCCGTGC
>NW_010234874.1:0-297 GCF_000690775.1 Eurypyga helias
GCAGGTGGTGGGCGAGAAGGCGGTGCGCTTCGCCGTGGCGCAGTACAGCGATGAGCCGCGGTGAGCCCTAGGAAGGGGGCGCCCGGGGTGGTGGGGTGGCCAGGATGGGAGATGACACATGCCCCGTACCCCCCAGAGTGGAGTTCCCCTTCTCCCAGTACACCGACGGCATGAGCGTCCGGAGGGCCATCCAGCAGCTGAGCTACAAGGGGGGCAACACACGGACCGGTGCCGGCTTCCGCTACGTTGCCAACAACTTCTTTGGCCCCACGCAGCTACGGCCCGGGGTCCCCCAGG
>NW_010234874.1:387-877 GCF_000690775.1 Eurypyga helias
CTGCATCCTCATCACGGATGGCAAATCCCAGGATGATGCCGAGGGGCCGGCAGCAAAGCTGAAGAACCAGGGCATCAAGGTCTTCGCCGTGGGTGAGCAAGACTTTGGCACCAGGAGAGCAGGGGCTCCTGCTGGATTCAGGGACCCTGCCCTCACCCATCATCTCCATCCCTGCCAGGGATCAAGAACGCTGACCACAAGGAGCTGATCCGTGTGGCCTCGATGCCCACTGACGCCTTCTTCTTCTACGTCGGTGACTTCAAGCTGCTGGGGACGCTGGTGCCGCTGGTGACACGCAGAGTGTGCACGAGCGCTGGGGGCACCCTGCGCCTCCTGGGTATGGCACCCACCCCCCTCCCTGCGGGATACGGGTTCCAGCAGTGCTGGGTGACAGGCTGCACTCACCCCGGGGGGACACTCAGCACCCATCTTCCCCAAAATGGCCATCCCGTCCCACTGGACACGTGGCTGTGCTGCCCTGGCAAGCTTC
>NW_010234875.1:0-16564 GCF_000690775.1 Eurypyga helias
GAACGCAGCGACATCCTGTGCCTCGAGCGCGTAGGGGGCCGCCCGCCCCGCGGGTGTTGCTGTGAGGCCCTAGCACAGCGCTCCCCCAGCTCGGGCGTCTCTCCCGCAGAGCCGGGGGTTTTGTTTTGTCTGGGGGGACCGGCGTGGGGAGGTGGTCGGTTTTTTGTTTCTCGCCCACCCCCAGCCACCTCCCTACCCGCTTCTGCGGTGGAATTGCAGTCGGGGTAGTAGGAGGAAGGGAAACGCCATGTCTTTCTGCTCTCCCGCACACCTCCCTGTCCGTGGGCTGATGGGGCGTGTCGGCTCTGCCGCGAGTTCTGCACCGCATCGTGGATCTGTACGGTGACGGGAGGGTTTCCACTAAACCTCCGTTAATGCGGGGGAGAGGAACGTGCCTCTTCCCTGCAAAGTTAGGGAGAAAAGGCAGCCCTTCGCCAGCACGTGTGCGCACGCCCGTTGACTTTTTTTAGCGCTGGTACGAAGTTGGGACGATGACGACAAGTGATGTGTCTGTTCCGAACTCTCAGGATTTTTCTTCGTGTGTTCCTTCTATTCACAGTGAAGTACAGTTATATCTTTTTCTAAATTACCTCATTCGGTCTCTGAAAGTTTTACTTGCTTGATTTTCTTCACCTTTTTTGGTCGGAAAAGTTAAAGTGGTTTTTGGCACCTCTTTACCTTAACCTTCAGTTTTCTCTATAAAGCCTGTTTGCCTGCTGAGTAGCTCAGCCCCCTGACATCCAGGCATCACTCCCTCCTATTCCCTCATCAGCCAGGGTTGAGGGATTCTTGGGTGAAGCCATTCAATTTCTTTACTCTCTTTGGCTGAATTACAGACAGTGGATTTGGAACTTCAATTTTTCTTTTGTAAGCATACCTCTTCTCCCTTTTGTTTAGGTACCTAGGCTTAGGGTTGCTGTGTGTAATTCTGGATGAGGAGTTAGGTCACTATTTCTTTCGGGCAAATACATTTGATTACCAGGATTGTTTTGCTTTTTTAGAGAATGAAAGAGTAATTTGGTTCCTGTGTCTGTTTTTCTTTAAGAAGGCATTTATGATGTGAAAGTATGAATAATTTTTTTTCTTCTTCCTAGACTCTCATTTGCAGATGTCTTCAAAAACAGTTACCTGTTTTACACAATTAACTGAAACCATCTAAACCCTGCCAGAAAACTAGTCAAGCTATAAAAAGCAGCAATTGCTTTGCCATTTCTGAGGGTGCCTTTCTGAAGTTATGTTCTCTGTTCATTATGAAATGGGATGAAGTCTTGAATTAGAGAAGTTCTTTAGTCTTCTCAGTATTTGTCACTGATAATATTACGGTTGGGCCATGACTGCCTTTCCTTAGACTGCCTTGATAGCTTACACAAAGTGGCTGTTTCCTTCAGAATCTTTCTATTCTTAAACTGATAATGTAGACAGAAACGAGTTCCTGTATGTAGCAGTTATTTTCCAGAATGATTTTCTATTGAGACATTGTGTTCTGGTTGGCTTGGGTTTTGGGTGTGTTTTTTCACAGTCGATAATATATAGGATTAATTTATTTTGAAGACTGTATGTATCAAAAAGATACCATAGGTATAGGTATAATAAATAAGGGTAGATGACTGTAAATGAATAATTACTTAAAGGGTAAGTAATGAGTGGATATTCAGGCATGATCAATGCCTCATAAACACTGCTCTGCAGAGTTGCTATTTGAAGCTGGAGGATGAGGAAGACTTTGTATTTGGATAGCAAGTAAGGAGAGTTTGCTCTGAGACACTCTTCCTTTTGGGGTCCACTGAATATCAAGTAAGCAGTTTCTGATGAGGAATCCGGTTGCTTTTTAAAAGTGACTTTTGTAGAGGGAATCTGGTATGCTCTTCCTTGTTCCTGGTTGCAGCTACAGGTATTCGTGAAGAAAATACATTCCTTATTGAACTCACTTGTAAGTCTACAGACATGCTGTACAGCGAAGGAAATTCCTCTGAGTTCGGGTAGTGCTGTTTACAAGTTTTAGGATTCTGGTTTTGTCCTGTCCTGAAAAGAGACACCCTTTACTCTGTGTACCTTTTTTTCCCCTCCTGATATGTCTGTTCTGATTGCAGGAATAGGCAGTGGTACTTATTATACAGAGAAGTGGTTGTTTTTTTTTGTTCTGCCTTCAAAGACCATCTCTGAGACAACCAGACCAAGACCCTGCTTCTGCTGGGGCCTGTGCAGTTTGCTACATTACTTTTACATCTCCACCATGTATCTGTTTGTTTACTTTGTGATACTCAACTTTGTCAAAACAAGAGCAAACAATTAAAAATGTGAAATTTCTGCCTGTTAGTTATATGCAGAACGCAAGCTGTGCATTCATATTCCAGCAGTTTATCCAGAGTTCCTTCATCATCTTGTACTGGCTGTTGCAGCTGTCGATGGGTTCCATATCTTTTTAAAGAGTCCTTATGGAAGCTATTGATGGAACTTGGTGGAGCCCTGGAGAACAAAATCTGTTCTTTCAGGACAGGTTAATTAAGGATGACAGTGGGCAGACTAATTGATGTTGTATTCTAACATTACATAACCTACTACGCTAAGTCTGTTTTTACACACGGTTGTTGGGTTCCCTTGATCTAAGGTCCGTTTTGGCTGGTTTTAACCTACAGACCCATCTAACTCTTTTGAAATATCTGATATCTTAGAGAAAATCCTTATTGGCTTTGTTATGGATTTGGGGGGGGAGGGGGGTGTTATTGGGTGTTTTGTGTGTGTGTGTGTTTTTTCCCAGCCCCTGATATAAAGGGCTTATTGTTACATCAGTTGGCAGTAAAGTAGATGGGAATTGGACCTGTGTTACTCTGCTTCTCCCTGCCTTTTTGTAGCTTCTGGAAGGTATTGTAGCCCATTGTAACTGTAGAGCTGCCAGGCTCTGCTATCTTACCCTAGGGATGTGGCACATTTATGGCTAGAAATGCAGAAGCTAGCTTAAGCTAGTCTTGGTCTAGTACTTTTTCTGGCCATAGTATGTGTACTGAGTAGTAGACAATCCCTGGCAGTGATTTGGTATGCTATTCATTATTTCAAGGCCAACCAGAATTTCATTTTTAGTAGTGCTTGAATATAATAACGACTTCTTTTCCACAAGGAGCGGAGGTGTAATATCAGCAAACTGCCGAGGCTAGACGGGTAAAGATTAATTTCTTGTGTTTTGACTTTGGTGGTGTTAAAACCCTCCTTAGTGTAGGAGCAGGACGTGTATCAGGGATGTGGAAACTGCATTCACGATCATGTCTTATGACTTGTCAGAAACAGTCCTTTCTAGTTGGACCAAGTAGCTCCTTGATCATACGGGAAGGTAGTGCTCTTTCATTTTCTAGCATACCAATTTCATATTTAATTTCTGCATAGATTACTTCTATTGGCTCTCATCAAGAATCTTCTTGAGACTCTAAGGGGGAAAAATTAGATTACTTCAGCTTTTGGTTTCCAGGAGTTACTGAACTTGTACTGTGACTTTGATTCTTTTGATCAAAACTAACAGTGAAGACGCTAATGATTTGTTGTGAAGAACTTAATAGTTTTTCATTCACCTTTTTTGTTTTCTTTTTAATCTGAAGATGAGGAAGGGGGAAGACTATTAGCCAGATATATTTCTAGAGGTGTTCTGTGTAACATTAAGTGTTTCAGAACCTGTTGAAAGAAGGAGGAATTGATCATTGCTTGGGTGATTTTATGAACATGTTGTAGAATAGAATGGATTTAAATATATAGAACTGCTTCTCTTACTGGTGAATGAGCTGGTTTTTATTCTGGAGGGTAATATGTTTGCATCTGAGAAGATGGGGTTATTTCAGAGCTTTACCAAAATGGAGTCTTTTTCCTTATTGATTCTGCAATGCATGTCAAGCTCAGCGTCTTGAATGTGTCACAGTTTTGAGTATATATTTAAAAAAAAAAAAAAGCCAAAAACCCCACAAAATAAGAACTCTTCTGTTGCCCCAGCAAAACTTTCTTTATTGCAAAATCACTAAAATAAGCATTTGCTCTGTTTTATATTCTGCTTTCTTCCAGCTTCCAGGTAGGTAGTTTCTGTATGCTGTTGAACTTTAATTGATCCCATTATAACTCCCAATTCCCAGCTGCCCCGGTTGGTGTTTGGATATTGCTGTTGGTTTGCTCTGTCTGGGTTGGCGTAGAGATACATTAGAGAGTTATATTTGGTTTCTCTAAATCCCTCATGACCACCCAGACATTCTGCCCTGTGCCTTCAAATATTGTAGAGCAACACTAAGGACATGGAGCTTATCCTTCTAGAATACTTGGGTAGGCTTTCTCTGCTACCTGGAAATACTTGAACGGAGCAGATTCAGCCAGCTGGCTGTCTTGGGCAGAGTAATGCTGCTTTATTTGAATCTGGGAGGAAGATTTAAGCCTAGTTTGGGCTGGCATGGAGGGACTTGGAGAGACCAAAATAGCAGGTAAGAAATTATGCTTCCTTTCCCCAGGTGCTTATAGTCCTGCACAGATGACAGAAGTATAATTGAAGAAGCCATCACAGGCATGCTAGAAAGAACACACTTGTAAAAACCCAAATAAACCCAAAATACACCACCCCCCGTAAAATTTCCTAGAGCAATTGCATTTTTATACCAGGGTAAATAACCTAAAATATTGGCTCCTAAATGCCTTCCAGAAATAATTTGAGCTTTAATGTTACATTTCTGGACCCGAGTTCCTCAGACATAACAAATATATAGTCCCATAATAGTATGAAATATAAATTCAAATGTTTAATGGCAAATGGCTAATATCTGGTTATCTAGAGAGTCATTTTGTATGAGTTTTTAGTTAATTGTGAGATTTCCTGTTAAAACCTCCTGTGGTATTTCAAAAATATCTACTAACTTTCAACAAACCTTGTGTCTTATAAGACCATGGTTGTTAAAATCTTGTTGGTTTTGCAGATTGCCTTAAACTGTCAGCTAATTATCCTTTCTGCTGTGTGGGTAAGTATGGCTCCAATACCAGGGTATTTTAATTAATGGGAGAACCCCCCCAAAAGGCAGTGTTTAGTTTGGTCCCTACAAATGCCACACTCAATGCCCTGCCTGCTGACCAAGCAGAGAGAGTCAAAAAATTATACAGGCAACTCTGTTAGCCACTGCGTGTGCTGTTGTACAGATCAGTAAGGAAACACAGTCTAACTTCAGCCTCGTTCAAAATGGTATCGAGAAACCCTGCGTTTTTTGCTGTAAGAATGTCACTTGCTTCAACTTGAAATGTAGGCTGGAAAGAGGGACATTTTTTATTTTTTGCCTGGGATAATATTTCCATTTTTTTCTGTGACAATTTTTTTTTTTTTCTTCTTGCAGGTTGAAAGAAGAAAGGGAGACCTGCTTGTCCAGTGAAGATGCAGTCTTAGTCTTCAGCTATTTAAGCTGAATGCATTGTGATTTCCAATAATTGAGACAGTGATTCTGAAAGCTGTCTACATTAATGAAAAGAACAATGTAGTCAGCTTAACTGAATCATCAGTGTTGCATATTGAATAGAACATGATAAACCAATCTTGATGGACTTATGCATCTTAGGAATATAGAGCTAAACATTTATTAAAGCATTGTGTTTTTTTTAAAACAGTAGTTTTAAAAATGGAGAAATACGAAAGTGTACCACCCCTCCCTAAAGAACCTGCAAGAGAAATGAATGTGGAGAATCATACTTGTCCCCCACCTCTGCCGCCTAACGAACAGCCTCCACCACCTCCCCTGCAAACGTCCAGTGACGCAGAGGTAATGGACGTTGGCTCTGGTGGTGATGGACAGTCAGATACCCCTGCTGGGGACACGCACAGTATCTGCAGAACACAGCTGCTCACAAAGGGATCTGCCTGCTACAAAAGTCGTCTTATAATAGACCCTAACAGTAGTGACCAAAGCCCAAGAACTGCTCGGCACGCACCTTCAGTTCGCAAGTTCACCCCAGATCTTAAGTTACTTAAAGATGTAAAGATTAGTGTTAGCTTTACAGAAAGCTGCAAAAGCAAAGATAGGAAAGTTCTGTACACTGGTGTTGAGCAGGATTATAAGGCAGATACAGATTTTGGTATTAATAATGTCAATGGGGATGTGCATGTTTGTCCTTTTGGTGGTAGTAATGGTAAAGCTGTAGGAGTAGGGGGTGAAAATGATGACAAGAAGGATGATGAAAATGATATTGATCAGGAAAAGAGAGTGGAATATGCAGTTCTGGATGAGCTAGAAGATTTTACCGACAATGTGATGGAAATAGATGAAGAAGGAGGAGGGTTCACATCTAAAGCAATCGTTCAAAGAGATAAAGTGGATGAAGAAACCTTGAATTACTCGTATGAGGTAAGTAAATCCACGGGTTTTTGGTGGGTAAGGTTTCCCTGTGGCTAGAAAAAATACACAGATTCGTTCACTGGAAGAGTCTGTTCCAGAAATGGGCATTACTTGAGTCAAAAATGCAGAATTGTCAGATATGGAACTTTGGCTGAAGACTTTTGTAAATTACCTCGGTCAAATTTTTGTTACATGGCAGCTTCTATAGTCTTGTTTTAAAATAACTTTTAAAAGGCTTCTTCCACAATTGCAGCTCATCATGAAAAAGACCAGGTCTCGCTTACGAAAACTTATTTTCTTATTTTTCAGTCTTTTTACTGGGATCATTGGAAATTTCTAGTTACTGTCTGTGTTGAAGGACATAGAGAAAATGCATACTTTTCTTTTGCAAGGGAAACGGGAAGTTGGTAGCCCCAGAAGGATAGTGTCTGATGAAGTCTCTTTCAGGATGACTTTGATAATGATGTGGATGCTCTGCTGGAAGAGGGTCTTCGAGCACCCAAAACAAGGAGACTAGAAAATGAGAAATACGGTGGTGAAAGTGATCACCAGTCTGATGGAGAAACAAGTGTGCAGCCAATGATGACCAAAATTAAAACTGTACTTAAAAGTAAGTTAATGTTCGTTCAATAGCTCTAACCTTTTGCGTGGCTTATGTCTGTAGAACGAAAGTGTATCAGCAAGCAAAGTGCAAATATTTTTAGTGGAAAACTCGGTTGTTTCAGAAGCAAGTATGACTTTTCCATCAAATATAGTGGTGCTTGTGCTGATATAAGTTAGTATGTAAAGAAGACTAAGGAGAAGATAAAATTCATTGGTGAAATGAACAAATTGGTCTGTATAGAAATGAGTGCTACTGTTGCTTTTGAGTTGAAAACATAATGGAATCTGTAATTTTGCAGGTTTTATTAAAGCAAAACAACCTGTCTGCAGTACTTCTTTAGTCTTGTTTCAGTGTCATTTTATCCTTTGAGACAGAAAAAGCAATACAGATAAAAACATTGATTCTTTTTCTGTTCTTTTAAGCAGTCCAAGTTTAAAGCCATTCTTTGCTTTAAAGGTCGTGGCCGCCCTCCTACAGAACCTTTGCCAGACGGATGGATCATGACATTCCATAACTCAAGAGAATCTAGAGTTGTTACCTGGTCTAGGCCTTACTTCTTGGGAACAGGAAGCATAAGGGTGAGAGCTGTCAATTACTTAAATACTGAGATTTAAAAATGAGCTGTGTTCCTGCAAACCATTGAATTAACAGGCTGCTTTCCAGTGTTAGAATTTAGGTGAACTTAGAACTTGAAAAATAAACTCCTCTATTTCTGAAAACATGTTTTTTCTTAGTGTTTTGTTTTTCCATTTTTGCAGTGAGTTCGGGCAGTTAGATTGCATGAGTTGGTCTTGTTTTGTGCCCTCGTTGGTCTAGCATATGGCTGAGAAATGTTGGTTTTATTCCACCATAAAATATATTTAGATCACTTATTTGTAGCTGTGAACTAGTCAGAGCTGTGGCTTATGGTCCACATTTACAGAAGTAAGCACAAGATGTTTGTGAACCCAAGGAACCTGCAGAAATTGAATTTAATGTCATGGGCCTAAATCCCAAGAGACCTCAATGGATTTTTGGGAAACAGTGTAGTTTTTGCAAGTGATAGAACAGAGTATAGTTTGCATCTAAACCAGCAAATGCACTCTGAAGTTGACTGTCAGTGTATCCAGTGCCAAGATACTACAGGAGTGGGTGTACTCAGATCTTGAGTAGCATAAGGTTGCTGACCAAAGAGAAGCTTGAGCCTAGACTAAATAAAATAAACTTCCGTCTTGATTACATCTTCTGGTCATCTTGAGGTACTGAAACATTCTGTATTATTTTGTATTTGCAGAAACATGATCCTCCCCTTAGTAGCATTCCCTGCTTGCATTACAAAAAAATGAAGGAAAATGAGGAAAGGGAACAAAACAATGACATAACCCCAAATGGGGAAGTATCACCAGTAAAGCACCTAGATAAATCTTCAGAACTGGACTGCCAAACAGAAGAACCAGACTCTACTGCTGCTGATTCTGGGCCTTTAGATGACAAAGACGCCTCAGGGGGAGATGCAGCACAAGGAGCCTTAGGACAGGTTAAGGCCAAAGTTGAAGTATGTAAAGATGAATCTGTAGGTATGTATGGAAAGCGGAGTCTCTTCTTGGCTGGCGTTGGGGAAATGGCACTTGGGATACGTACGCTTTCTGCCAGGCTTGGCAGCGGAATAGTATCTTGCCCAAGATCAGGTGGTCAGTTGCCTTTCTGCATGTTTCTTTGTGTGCATAGATCTGGAGAAATAGATCCAGTATTAGAAATCAATTTTGATTCTAACAGGAAGAGAAACATGCAGTGAAGCTTTTCGCTGAAGACTTCAAAGTCCGCATGCCAAGGTCTTACATACAAAAATGTACAACATCTGGAATTTTAGTCCTGTGGACTTTTATCTCAGTGTAAGAATCAATTAAGGCAATGTGTAGATAGGAATCGCTCTTGTCAGGTGTGTTTCTATGACTTGTATGCAGTCTATATTGGCTGAATTATATGTTTGTGGTGTGATCTTTTAAGATAAATGGTGTAATTAAACTAGCTTTGCTTATTTGCACATCTTGCAGAATAAGCTCTGCAGATATAATTGTACTCATGCAAAGGGCTGGTTTTGCTTCATTATTTATGTAAGTCTGATAGCTTTTGTACAAAAAGCTGTTTAAAGAAGTCATGCCAAAATCACTGCCAACTTTAGAGGAACTTTGAGAGAAAGCTCCTGTGCCACAGCACAGCCACGTACCCGAGATTACCCTCTCTGTAAATTACTGCAGCTCAGAATACTGATAGGGGTTGTAGGCTGTCACTTATCTCTGTGGTGTTCAAACATAAAACTTGTCCTTCTCCGTACACATGCCCTGTTCAGTCCAAAAATGATGCCAAAACATTATTAAAAAACAATTAGCAGCAAAACTAAACCCAGTAAGCACTTACTTTCTGCGTGTAGTTCACCTACCTGTCTCTCTCTTCAAATAGAATGTTCTGTATTACTGAAAAAAATACTGACTGATCAAGTCTAAGTGTGACTTGTGTTTGGAATTCCTTCTGGAAAGAAACGATGCCAGCAGCTTGCTTTTGTTTGTTTACATCTTGGGGTGATATGTTTTATTTTTGCTGATGATATCTGCCGAAATGTCCTCTACAGGAGAAGCAGCTGTGTTTCAAGGGAGGCAGTCCTTTAGTACCCTGAAATGACCACATGAAATTCTGGTTAGAGGCCAGCACATAGTCACAGAGCATCACGATACAGCGTGTCGTGGTGCACGGTTCAGTAAATAGGCAGCAAGGGTCAGGTTTGCCTTCAGGAAACGGAGGCTAATTGCGTAACCCCTGTTGCTCAGTGCATACCTTGCTGCAGGTAGTGAGAATGTTGAATAGGTGATGGAGTAGAACAATTACTAGTGTCTTGTTACAAAGTGTGTTGGGTATTACGCTGGTTGGGGCTTAGTTAATCTTCAGGTGACAGCATGAAATGCTCCTTTGTTTTCCTGTTTGCACAAGTGTCTTGCATTTGATCCAGTAACAACAAAAATTTTAATTAGTTCTGGTAGTATAAAATAGCATCTCAACCTTGAGTATGTGAACTAAAGCCACTACTTTTGCTCCTAGTCTGAAAAAATAATCGTATCTTAAAACCATGAATTTACAGCTTGCTGAGTGGTGAAGCAGAGTGTGTAATTTGCTTGTGTTTCTCAGATCTGGAAGATTTTAGACGCTATCTTGAAAAGCGTTTTGACTTTGAACAAGTCACCGTAAAGAAATTCAGAACCTGGGCTGAGAGACGGCAATTCAATCGTGAAATGAAGCGGAAGCAGGCGGAATCCGAGCGGCCTATTCTGCCTGCCAATCAGAAACTCATCACCTTGTCTGTGCAAGATGCGCCTACAAAGAAAGGTTAGTTCGGATCCATCATATTGCATAGTAAAGGAAAAGTACGGTCAAAATATACTTCCTATTAAGAAGAATAATTCCTAAATGAAAGGATTTTTATTTAAGGCTGCAGTCCTGGTGAGTGGTTACTGCATTCTGCTACGTGTTATCACTGGTTCTTACTGAAAACCCTCCTGCCTGGTCACTCTATGCTACTGCTTTCTCCGTTCTGTGCCAGTTCTAATTGGTCCCAAATTAGGGACTGATTACAAATGCCAGATTGATCCAGATTAAAACCTGCAATTAAAAATACATATTTAATGCAGGTTGATGGAAATGGTTATGGAAGAACCATGTGTGCAGTTGTGCCCTGTGGCGTGAGGAGGGGCATATTATGTCTTAGGAGAAATGGTGATTTAGCTCTCACTGTATTGGCTGTGCAGCCATGGTGGTATCTTTAACTGCAGCCTGTTACTCCAAGGGTCCATTGACCTGTGATTGGGGTTTTGTTCTTGTTTTGTACACTGTCATGTTTCCGGGTTTCTTCAGGGGAATTAAGGCTTATGAGCTGTATATTGACCATTCCCTGGTAACAGGAAGGTGCAGTTAAATCTTTTATTTAATGCACTTTATCTTGAATTCTAGGTTTAGAGCCATCTGAGTTAAGGACTGACTTAAGCTTTATCTATCTAAATCTTAACTTTCTCTCCCATACTGCCATAGTGCTCGCTGAGGCAGGGTTTGTGCTCTTGGCTGACAGTATTGTTGCGGGGGAAAAAAAATAGGGCTTACAAATAAAAAGAGCATGTTTAGGGCAAGGGGAGAGGGACCTGATGTGAAGTTTATGTGCCTATTGTTAGAAGAGAGACAGTGTGTGTTTAGAAGCAAATTGGAGGGTTTCTAATTGATGTTAGTTGCCAAAAATGCTCTGTGTAGAGGTCCAGAGATCATGAGACTGCAAACATAGAATACTTGACTTAGCTCATAATCAGTGCACTTCCAGTTGTTGATGGGAATTCCTCAGACATATTTTTCAACACTTTTTCAGAGAAAATGGACTTTGAGGTCATAATTATCCATGTCTGATTCAACAGCATTGCATTTAATTTGAGTGGGCACTTACCTCTTTTAGCTTGTCATTTATGTATTTGTAGTAGAAATTGTCTTTTAAAGGCTGGAACAACTCAGCTGTCTTCCCACTTTTTTTTTTTTTGGTAGAATTTGTCATTAATCCCAATGGGAAGTCGGAAGTTTGCATACTGCATGAGTATATGCAACGAGTCCTAAAGGTTCGCCCTGTTTACAATTTCTTTGAATGTGGTAAGTCTAAGTTTGTTAATCAAGCACGTGCTGTTTTGAAGGGTTTATCTCCTGCTTGGACAGCCTCAAAATCAAATGATGGACGTATTTCCAAGGGGATATTGTCAAATTCTAGCTAGGAAATGTTTTCTGTATCTTAAGCAGGGCTTTTGAGGACAGGAGTGGTCTTATCTTTAAACTAGCAATGTGGCTGTTCGGTTGGAAAACGGTGCCTGTGTGAAAATGGGTTTGAGTAACTCATCTGCATCTAAAAGGAGGCATCAGTGAAATACAGGCAATTGCTGTTTTGCTGACTGCTCACAACTAACATTTGCTTAATTTTCTTGTCGTTATTGTCCAGAAAATCTGATTGGAAAGCACACATTGTTTTAGTGAATCATTATAATTCTGGGGGGAAAAATATGATAGATAGTAAATCCAGGTAGTTAACAAGAAATATGTAGGCCTTCAATTAGGAAGCAGTTAAGAATTTGAAAGATTTCTGTGGACACATACGTACCCTCTCTAAAGCTGCAGTAGTTTGAGAGATTTTTCTGATTTTGTTCTGTTCTGGTTTACTTCCAACTAACAAAAAACTTTTCCCCTGTAAATTCCAGCCAGATTGCCATATCCAGCTGCGTTTGAGACTGCTTTACAAAGTGGTATAGCACGTGCTCCTTGCTTTTTTGCTTTTGACAGGTTTTTTGGGGGTACTTTATGGAGGAGGAAGAAACTACACTTTTTTTGGCAGTAGGTTTGAAAGGATTAAGTTGTGCAGTCAGCATCCGAGGAATTACAAGTTGGGCATCTTAGTTTAGTGTGGACTCTGTAAATACTGAGAATCATGTTATCCCTATACATGCATGCATAGTTTGAATTTTCACTACCAGAACGTGAGGCTCTTGTATTTACACTGCTAGTGATGCAAAAACTTTGGAATGAACACCTGAATTCTGGCAGGTTATACATGATCTCTGAAAATGTAAAAGTCCTTCCTTTGGAGGAATGAAACATGTGGCGGTAAGTCTCTGTCAGTGGAGAACTCTGTTCACGGAGTAAGCAATTCTCACTCTTTCTGAAGAGTAAACAATTTCCATCCCTCTTGAAGCTGACATGAAGAGGAAAGTCAATCTTGATAGTGGTGCTATTTCGCTATTTCATGTTCATGATGAGTGTTTTACATTGGAAGTTCTGAAAAGCTTTCTTTTCTTTCCACCCCGGCGCCTTTGCTCCCAGAGAACCCAAGTGAACCTTTTGGAGCCTCAGTGATTATTGATGGAGTAACTTATGGGGCAGGAACTGCCAGCAGCAAAAAACTTGCCAAGAATAAAGCTGGTAACACTTTTTCTTAATACCAATTGCTGAATTGCTTATCTGTTCTCATTTCTGCTTTCAAGATCACAGAATGGTTTGGGTTGGAGGGGACCTTAAAGATCACCCAGTTCCACCCCCCCTGCCATGGGCAGGGACACCTTCCACTAGACCAGGTTGCTCCAAGCCTCATCCAGCCTGGCCTTGGACACTTCCAGGGATGGGGCATCCACAGCTTCTCTGGGCAACCTGTCCCAGTGCCTCCCCACCCTCTCCGGGAAGAATTTCTTCCTGATATCTAATCTAAACCTCCCCACTTTCAGTTTAAACCCGTTCCCCCTTGTCCTGTCACTACAGGCCCTTGTAAAAAGTCCCCCTCAGCTTCCTTGTAGCCCCTTCAGGCACTGGAAGGCCACAATAAGGTCTCCCCGGAGCCTTCTCTTCTCCAGGCTGAACACCCCCAACTCTCCCAGCCTTTCATCGTAGGAGAGGTGACATATTTGCAACAGCAAGTAGGAATCATTTTGTTAGTAGTCAAAGAAGGTACGCTCTGTCTTTTTGGTAAAAGTGGCATGTACTGTTGCATACTTTTCTGACAGTCCTAAGTTCTGTGATGGGAAAGGAAGAAGAAACTTCAGTTGTGAACTTGGACGTAAGCTGTTGTCGTACTCTGAGCAGCTGTAAGAGCGTCTGTAATGATCAGGCCCATAGAACGTGTTGGACATTTATATTTATCCTGTCACCTGCTATAGAAGCAGCAGGTGTATGGATTTGAGCAAAACAGCAGTCTTTGCTCTTCTTTAAAATCAAACAAAAAAACCAGTCTCGGTTCTGGTCATTTTGGTTCTCTTTCTCGTATCAGCTTGAACAAGTAGAATTCTTTTTTGTTTTTTCTTAAAAAGTGCAAGCGAATGTACTTTTACAAAAAGAAGGTGCCCGTCTTACCTGTAAAGGTGCTGTCTGGCCAGAGTGATAGTTCTTGGGAAGATGTGAGGCTTGCTGAGGGTACTTCATTCTGCTGTTTCCTTTACAATCGTCATTTAAAGTAAAGGTAATCAAGATGTTGAATTGCTTTCTGCAGCTCGAGCTACACTGGAAATCCTTATTCCTGACTTTGTTAAACAGACCTCTGAGGAGAAGCCCAAAGACAGTGAGGAACTTGAGGTACTGAACTCTTTCTTGCTGTCATTATCAGTCTGGTGTTATAGACGTTTTTCCTTCACTATCAGAAATATTGATGGAAATTCATAGCATTGCCTTCTCAGTCAGATGGAAGTGTGAAATTATTCTTTTACAGCAAGATCCATGGCAATGAAAATACTCTTTTTTTTCTTCCTATTGGATTAGAAAATGTATTGTGATGCAGAGAACTAGTCTCTTGTGAAATATTATATCACTTTCTGAAGACCTGAAATGTTCCACAACACTAGACTACCTGTACTATCCTGGCTTCTGGGATTCTCTGGCTGATGCCTTGAAAAGTTCAGAGCCCCAGAGTCTCTGGGTTTGTGTGATTGTGTTAGGAGACCAAGTAAGAACCAAGAGTGCCCAGGCTTCTGTGACATTTTCACCTACTTGTGAAAGCTATTTATTGCTACAATTTCAGGCTTCAAGCAGTGACATTTGGGAACATCAGAGGAAAAGTTTCTTTTAGGAGCAGAGCATGTGCTATATTTTCAGCTGTTGGAAATATAAACTAGCTTGTGCATCAGTGCTACGTTCACTTCCAGTTCAGCATGTCACAGACAATCAGTAAGGAGTAAAGGAGAAATCGGTGATCAGCCTGAAAGCAATGTTACCTCTTTGAGAAGTGTAATATACAGCATGGCTTGTGCACTGGCTTTAACTTAAAACTGCGTTGTATGCCCTGCACCACTGAAACAGTCATTAAGGAAAAGCAGAGACTTTTTTTCTATTACTTTAAAATAAAATACAAAACGTGCCAATAGCTGTTATGTCTTACTAAATCACAGCATTTTGATAAGTACAGTTTCATAACTGGTTAAAGCTAAAATAAAATAACCTTGCCCTGAGGGAGAAAGGATGATACAGAATGTATGACACAGTCATTTTCATGTCCATCTTCTGTGTAATGTAAAATTGGAGTTAAATAATTATTTAAATACCTGTCTGCAAATACATGATTAGCTGTGTCAGTGATGTTGGTAAATACCTCCACTGTGGGCTTAAAAATACTTAAGTATTGAGCACAGAGTTGCAGAATTTGTTTAATGTTGTAAAGGAGACACGAGCTTAAGTGTTGAGCACAGAGTTGCAGAATTAGTTTAATGTTGTAAAGGAGACACGAGAGTTAAGAATAGAATAAGGTCTTGCCTGCACCCAAGCTCAATAACCCTTTTCCATTCCATTGTAGTATTTTAACCATATCAGTATTGAGGACTCACGGGTATATGAACTCACCAGTAAAGCTGGACTCTTGTCTCCGTATCAGATTCTCCATGAGTGCCTTAAAAGGTAAGGCCTTTTGAGGAGAAACTGCTGTGTGCAGCTCTTCGGGTTTGCTTGGTAGCTGGCACCCAGGGTTTGTCAGGAACTGGGATGTTTGTGGGCTGGCTGCGCTCCCTGTTACAGGAGGTGTGGTGCAGCTCAGCTGGTTAGTGCTGTATCTTCTTTGAATTTCTGTTTGCTCATTATGCCTCTTGTCTTCGGAGATGAGGATTTAGTTGTGGAACATAAATATGTTTTTGGGTTTCCTTTATACAGGCTGCCTTTCCAGTCAAGTTACTCATCTAAAACCCCTCTTTGTTAACTTATGCCTTAAAACGTGTTGTTAATGTCTCTAATTCCATTGCAATGACTGTCAAAGATGACTGCAAACACTGCAGTTTGTCGTTTATATACAGCTTAGTATATGATACGGATTTTGTTTGTGCTTAAGAAACCATGGAATGGGGGATACATCCATAAAGTTTGAAGTGATCCCTGGTAAAAATCAGAAGAGCGAGTATGTCATGACTTGTGGCAAGCACACGGTGCGAGGCTGGTGTAAGTACAGTACTCAGTGTGACCTCTGGGAATGCTTTCCTTTCTCCTCTTGGCGTGTGGTGTCCGTTTGGCTTGTTCGGCTGTCTAGCGTGTTACATGCGTGTTCTGCCCTTCTCTGGTACCTCGGTGTTGAATGACACAAGTCAGTATTGGTGTTCCTCTAGTGACGTAATGTGCCACCGCTGACACGTTTTCATGGTTATCTTTACAGGCAAAAATAAGAGAGTGGGGAAACAATTAGCTTCTCAGAAAATCCTACAGCTACTGCATCCACATGTGAAAAACTGGGGCTCTCTTTTGCGTATGTATGGTAGAGAGAGTAGCAAGATGGTTAAACAGGTGAACATGATTTTGTTGGATTCTAACCTACTTTGTGATTGTGTTCTTGCTTTTGTGCTTTTCTGGAGGTTTAAATTGAGTTACAGCAAAGCTGTAGTGGTACCTGGTTTGGCCGAAGAGCGTTGTTCCTGGCCGTGGTAACGCAGTGTGCGTTTGGAGAGCAGCTCTCGGTTCTTCTGAACTGGTTCTCCTGCCTCGCTGTTGCCAGAACACCAGCTGAGCGCTTTCGTTGACAGCAGTGACTGTGTTAACTTGCATCTTCCAGGTCAAAATCGTATAACCTAGTTAACGTGTAACTAGCCTGTGGAAATACATAGAATCCTAGAATGGTTTGAGT
>NW_010234876.1:0-14200 GCF_000690775.1 Eurypyga helias
TAGCCGGAGTTAAACCACAACACCTCCTCACACTTTATGCTTTTACACCTCGTCTTTATCTCAAAGTGTTAACAGTATGGCACTTCCAGGCTGTATCATGTGTTAGAGAGGGATGGAAAGGGAATAAAATACTTTTTTATTGAATCTGTTACTTGCTGGAATATTTATCAAGAATAATTTACCTACGCTGTAGTAACACGAGGAAGTTGGGCACAGTTCAACCATGTCTGTGTCAGATGAAAATGTGTGACCACGAGATGGCAGCAGTCAATTTTCTTTGAGAGGAGCAAAAAAAAAATTATTTATAAACCAGGTTAATTTAAATCTCATTCAAAGTATACATATTTAATAAGCCAATAAATTCTAGAAGATTTGCAAACGGAAACAACTGTCTGTCAGTTTTAACCAGAAGGTCTTGTCTCTGTAAGCTTCACCACAGCAAACTTAATCAGGCAAAAAGTTGAGGGTAAAAATTAATAGGAATCATTTGAAAGAAAAATGAAAGTTTGCAACATGATATACATGGATTTAAGTAAATACAACATTTTAAAATTAAGCACATCTGTTGCTGTAAGTTCAAAGCACCCTGCTAATAAAAGCTTTGTGTCAAATAGTTGCCTTTACTGAGACAGCAAGGGACAGTGAGTACTTGCCTAAAAATGGGGAAGCATTTCAGAGACAGGACCATTTAGGTATTTTTTCAGAGTTTAAAGAGTAGATGGTTGTATTGGTATTAGATCTTACAAAATCTAGAGCCCTGAAATGAAGTGTGAATTCAGGGTGTTGGGAGAAAAGAGAAATTGTTTTGGACATAGAGCTGGATGTAAAAAAAAAAAAAGTCTTTATTTAGTTGATAAATGCTTGACAAGATTTAATTCTTCTTTTCTCTGTGGTCATAAATATATATACGATAGAGCTTTCGTTTGTTGTTTAAAAAAATTTTTCTGGTCTACAGTGAACATGTGTTTTTACTGAAAGAAAGTTGATTGATGTCTTCTAATGAAAGCTGAAGTTCAGTAGGAGTTAGAATATCATGCCTGAAAGGGTAATGTCTCCTGAAAGTTACAACTGAAAATAAAGCCTGAGTGTAGTATTAATTGAAATGTGTGCCTTCTCTAGACGTAGTGGAGACAGTGGTTTGAAAACATCTATCTGTAGTGTATAATATACATACATATATATTTTTGGCTTTATAATACCCTTTAATCTTTGTACTACTCTTCCATATATCTTCATAAATTTAATATGATAATAATTGTTGTGGTTGGTGAATGCACGTATTTCCAGAATACAGCCATTTTCAGGCTTACATTAACATGATTCAGGATTTTTAAATTAAAATGAAAGAACAGGTGGCAGTGCTTGCCTGCAGAACATTTTTAGACTTAAATATGAGCAGCTCAGAACCAAGAGGTAGATGTGTCTTCACTTAATTATTTTTCTACAGTACAGACTCTCAAAATGTGACCTGGAGAGCACAACTTCATGATAATAATTCCTTTTTATCTCCAGCTGGTGAATTATATTCAGGCAGCCATAAGTACATGGGAAAGTAATACTGGGACACTAAGCAATTGGCTTTGTTACCACAGAGAGATTGCACAATTGCTTGTGGGAGGAGATGATCTGTGCAATAAATGAATAAGAAGGCAAGAAGCCCTGAAAACAATCTATATAAAAAACCCCCACATGGCTTCCAGAGTCCCCATTTGGTACTGAAAATGGGCTACTTCTGTGTTAACATCGACGTTCTGCTGTACTGAAAACGGTCAAACTGAAGATACGGCTGTAACTAAGTGCTCCTTTGCCTCTCTTCTACAGCCAGGAATTGCTCTGAGGTAGCTTTTGGGGTATTTTTTTTTTTCTTAAAACTATTGCGGCATGAGGCAAATGTCTAACAGATGCTTCAAGGAAGGAAGAAGATTAGGATAAGGCTAAAGGTCTTTATTTTTTTTCTTGGAACTGGAACTGTTTTGGTCAAACTCTTAACTATTTTACTGAAAGTTTACTTTCTCCTTAATATCCTGCTGTTTCTTTTGTTGGACTGAATTTCACTGAAGGCTTTTAGTAGAGACTGTCCATACCACCCTGAAAACAGCAGCTAGTGAAGCAAAACAGAGCTATTCTTTCTCACTGTAGAGAGTACCACCATAACCTGAGCGGGAGAACTATTTTGCGTAGCCTACATTTCTCCCTGAATCTGACCAGTTTCTGAGAGAAGATATTGGAAATTGAAGTAATGAAATCACTTAGCTACGCTTCCGGCGTTTTTCAAGCAAATGTCCTGTTAGAGGCTTATGTAAGTTTTTCAGTGCTTCTTCAGAACTCTTATTTTTGGTCTATTTTGACTCTGGTTGTCCATACAATTACCTCCCCCTGCGATCAGATGGCTCATTGACATAATGTGTATTTTCCATTCGGGCAAGCCAGGAAACGCGAAGCTGCATTTCCCACAGAAATTCTGTCTTTTCTATAAGTAGTCATTAGCTTTTAGGTGCTCCACATGGTTTAGAACACCAGTTCTCAAAGACTTTTCATTTGCTTTTTCTGCACATAGCAGTTACACGATACCCTGTGCATTAAAAAGCATGCATCTGAGTAATAAGTATGCAGTTTGCATAAGATCCCCACACAAAATCCTTAGTAGCCACACTTGAGAGTTTCTACTTTGAATTTTTCTGTAAGTCAATATTTAGCTGTGTTACAGTACATTTGGAACAGGAGTTTTGAATTTCTGGGCTTTTGTAAATGTTATTTATCTGTTAAGAGGTGCCATTTATATCTGTGGTTGCTTCTCTTGCCACTGAGTTACTTCATTTATTTTTCAGGCAAAATGTTAAAACAGAAGTTTTGATTTTTTTCACAGCTTAAGGCAGAGCCTTGTGTGGAATTGTTACCATAATCAATTGTTACTGATGTCCTGCTGTGGGTGTGTTCTGCTGCAAGCTAGGGTCCTGGGAAACCAAGCACCAGGGACTGCTCTGGGTTTCGTGGGACTGTGTACATCCTTGCACCCACTCCCAAAAGATCTTTTTCTGGGAAATGATCCTCTGATCTCCTAGACCTGTCATTTCTTCCCCTCAATTATTTGTGGAAAAGGTGTGAACAACAGGAACTACCAGCAGATGAAGGATGAATCTCCCTGGTATGATTTTAGACTCCTGGAATGTAATTTGATTTTTTTGAGACATCACATTGAAATCCATATAATCAGATGGGGGAATGAAAACCAAAAAAACCTCAGTTTATACTTAAAGAAACGTGTACCAACCAGGCTCATATTGCCTTGCAGTCGGGGGATTTCCAACTGACTGCCACGCTTGGGCAGAAGTCATTCTCTGGAGTCCAGTTCCACACCATGCATCACCTGGCCCTTTCCATTCAGATCTACATGCATTAGGTTTTTGTTCACTTGGCAATTTTCTTCGACTTCTAAGAGCTTGAGAATCAGTTCTCCTCTTACTGCATGCCTCCTTAAACGGCACAGAGGGATACAGTGCTCTCTTACTGCTGCAGTGTTGTCAAGACATTTCCCTGACCCTGTGCTGGGGCTTTTGCTGTGGGAGGTATGTGCAAAGGCAGAAAACTTCCCCTTCTAGTCTTCCCTTGGTGCCTGTGCAGACAGTGCTTTACACCCATCATGAAATCTGCACAGCTTTGTCTATCTCCAAGTTTCCCCTCATACAGTCCACTTGAGAATCAACTTCAGTGCTGTGCTGGATGAGTGTACGATTTATCTTTGGAGGGAAGGCATTTTGCACTTTTCATACAATAAAATGAGTAAAGCAGGAAATCTTCCAGTGTGGACTTAAGCAATGTTCCTGATCAGAAGTTTTAAGTTTGGGAAGCGAAGCTGGCATCTATAGTCGCATTGCTTGAGCAGGTGAAAGCAGTTCACAGTTGCTTCTTTAGCCCTTTTGGTCAGATCTTTGTGTTTCACGTGCACTTACTTTGCTGAGGTTCAGGGTATGTTCCTGTACCACGTCCCTCCTCTGGTCTGTACACAGCAGCAGGGACTTTCACCAAAATTCCAGCACGAGTTGGGTTTTTTCTGCAGAAGGGGAAAGAAAAACTTACCCAAACTGACATGATCACTACTTAAAGGATTACTTCTTCTGGAGACTGTCAACTACTTGGATTTTTACTTCTCTTTTTTTCCGATTTACTGGGGCTCAAGGTAAATATCCAGAAATCTTATCCGATCCTGTTTTCAAGCCTAGATTTAAAAGGATTGCGGGTGATCTAATCCAGTAACCTGTGGCACCCCTCAAAGTGCATTTTATATACCATAAACTAAAGTTCAGGGCAATGACAAAATTAAGCCCGGTATTTCACTCATACATGGGGGTTGTAATGTGCAAATAATGAGCGGCCAGACCCTTTTTCATACTGGTAAGCTGAAAACCCATGGTACTGCTGCATAAAGCATCCAGTATGCATTCTGGAGTTGGCTTGTCCTTTTTGCCTCAAATTATCATGTGGTACCCCGTAGGGGTGCCGGCTGAGCGTCAGCTGTCTGCATCACGTCGCACAGAAACCAGAGGGTTCTGAGGCTCTTCTGTTCTTAACTGTATCATAATAATGTAAAGGATTTTGCTTCCAAATTTATTACAGTTTTTCTTTTTTAAAAAACTGGATTCATAATTGCATTTGCTTTTCAGACACTTGTGACTACCTGCTGGAACCAAAGCAGTCCAGACTGCCAGGCAGTTCAGCTAAACTGCATGCAGCACTACTGCCTCATCCCTGCAATGCAGATTTCTCCATATTTTCCCTCTTTTTTCCCCTTTTTCCTAGTTTGGAGGTTCTTTTTTTGATGGTTGGTTGGTTGGTTTGGGGATTTTATAGTTTGTTTTGGGGTTTTTTTTGTACCTTGTGTCTCCAGTGGCCAGGTGTGTTCTAGGCAAAATTCTCATTGAGAGTACCTCTTCCTGCTGCGTATCTGCTCTTAAGAGTTGGAATGGACTAGCTGAGAGCCCTAAATTGCTATTTCCACTTTGCCAGTCTACCTTTGATCTTTTACCAGTTCCAGTTGTATAAATCCACCTATTGTCAGCCTGTCTGGGGACCAAGCTAGAATGTGATGTTTTCTTTTGTGTGAGATTCTCATGGGGTGGTGGGTGAATCAGCTGGAGTCACTGTGCATTGCAAGCAGGCTATGGTCTTGATAGCAAGTATTAAATACTGTCTCAGATCTCCTGGACACTAACACGCTCCTCACCAGTCTATCCAAATTGTTGTGCCATAGCAGTCTTTCTCACAGCCTGTGTAGGATTCATAAACACGCTAGGATCTGACTGAAGGAGCTTTGTATTGTGTATTATGATTTGTATGCACTTTTACAAACTTACAGTAATTGCTGTTGCCTTCATTGTAAAGACCAAAAAATAAACACACACAATAAACCCCCTAAATGGGCGCTGATCCCACTGGCACTGATCTTGAGTAACTCTGAATAAAAGCAGATGGTAGCAAGCTGACTAGGCTGACCTGCTTTCCCCTTTCATGCAAATATCGTTTATATAAATGGGGGACACACACAAAAAATTAATGGGCTTGGGCAAGCCACCTAAGGACAGAGAGTCCCCGTGTACTTACTGCTTACATCAGCCTGAGGGCTGTTTCCAGTTAGCTCTTCTCTGGAGGGAGAAGTTTCTCACAAATTAGTGGTTCCACAGCTCTGAGCCCATGGTTTAATAAGAAAGAACTGATGTGCATCTAGAAAGTGAGCGTGCTTAGCTGTTCTGTGGCTTGTGTGTTGTGGTAGGTCATGGAAAATGATCAGAATAGTCTCTCCTGAACCTGCTAGGCATTTATATACCTATAATTGAGTTTGAAGTCCCTTTACACATCATCTTCTGTCATAATGTCGCCAAGAGGCATTCGATTTTTATGGTCTTGTACTACTTTAACTCACTTACCTATTTGTTAGCAGTGATGGCAAATGAATTTAAATTGAGATTCTTAGTTGTTCTAAATGGTGTGCCTCTTTCACTGTAACAAGATGCGTAGTAAGAAATAGCATTGTCTTATTCAGCAGAGCATTTGGTTGGAGTTACTACCTCCGGGAGGATGCTACAGTCTCTGCCAGAGATTACAGCCTGTCAAGGCAGTTTCCTGAATAAGATGCATTTACACTCCACAGTCCCTATCGCTTTCAGCCCCGTACATCAATGCCAGCTAAGCGGGAGTCAGGAACAATTCCAGCTGTCTCAGGTAGACCTGCTGCCCACTCTCTGGTAGTTCAGTTGGCAGATGCACTGTAGGACCTTCTAGAATGACCACCCTTACTTGGATTAACTTCTTACCTCACATTTCTTTTTTAGTGTGAAAGTTGCATTTCTTTTATAAAAGGCATCAGTATCAGACTGGGAAGTCTTGATGCCTTTGGGTGCTGGCAGCACCCCGCATGGATGCTGTAGAGTGGCAGGTGAAGACAAGCAATATTGCAAACATATTTCAGCTTGGAGAAACATATCCCGCGCTGTGATAGGAGGAATGTAGGATTTCTGTCTTCGGTACGTGCCGGGTTTTATTCTCTGGTTGGCAGGGAAGGCAGATGTTGCCCTTTATAATTCAGTGGCTTGTGCATGTCTGAGGGTGATGCAACAGGAGGAACAACTTCTGCTTTCCCCGCTGTGTTGGTTTTGGTGGTGCTTGGGCAGAGGCAGCTGGACTCTCTTCAGCTTTACCTGTTCTTAAAGAGTTCTCAATTCAGCTTTTTGAAGGACTGCATAAAAACTGGAAGGAGCCAGCTGTTTGTGTGGGGAGTGGCTGGGGAGAAGAGAGTGTATGTGCTGAGGGGAGGTAGCTTAATGGGAGTGATGAATACCCACAGATTCTGTCTGCCCCTAAACCTCCTTTATAAAGGAGATGGGAGATTTAGAGAAGCTGTCATTCTCAGCCAGTGAACTTTTCTTTTTTAATGCTTTGTAAATTTTTGCACTGCTAGCAGAGGCGAGGCATCACTGTAAAGTTATTAATAAAACCTAACTGGCTAACAAAGATGGATATTTAGATGATGGGTGTCCACAGTCAAATTGTAATGTTATTTTTAATATTTGACTCCTTATTACATTGTGAAAGGGCTTGGCTTACAGGCAGCTCTCATGCTCATGAGCAGTGCCCTTACTTTGCTTATTTTTCTAGATAATTTAGGAGTAAACAAACATTATACTTCATGCACTGAAGAGAGGTCAGGTTTTTCCAGTGCCACCTTCTCAATACAGTGATACAAAGGCTGCCTATAATCAAATATAAATACATGTTCCAGTGCCCATGTGTTCATTTCTGATGAAGCCCAGGAAACTTTCAAATAAAACAACAGCATGGAATAAGTGTTATCTAGGATGTCTTCCAAATGAAGAATACTTCTATAAATAATAGTAATGCTGTTCTTTGATAACATGCCGATTTTGAGAAATGCAGTCTGTCAAAGTAGCTTTCTTCTTAAAAATAGGGTAAGGACTGGTGAGTGAAGATTAAAGTTGTCATGCATGACCTGTTGCTCACTGCTGAGGTTGCATATGGGACTGCATTTTGTCATAGTGTTGAATAACGTGCAAATGTAAAACTTGGTTAAAACACTTTTCATCTTCCACGAAAGTAAAAATCAACAAATCCTCATCTCTGACATACCAGTTGCAAATGTGCTTTTGGTGACTGCATTTGCAATGAACAGTAGTAAATGATGGAGATGGGTTAAATTTTGTCTGTGGACTACTGTGTTCTGGTTTTTATCATGAATGCTGTCATTCAGGGGAAAAAAAAAAACTAGAAAAAACTAGAAAAACTAGAAAAACTTAATTTAGATTTAGAACCTTTGTATCTGTGTTGTCATTCTTCTTAAATCTAAAACTGCTGTTTTGCCTTTAAAAAAGGAAGAACTGGTTTCGAGCACAGTTGTAAACAACCCGAGTGGGAGCTGTTGTATGACACAAAATACCTAACAGTGCCGTGAAATGCATTTTTTTCCCCCAGTACTGTGGCTGCAGGGAGGTAACTGTTTCTCTTTGTGTATGGCATGACTTTGACTTTCTATTAACTCTTTTAATGTTAGATGGGCATGTTGTTTTAATACAAAATAATAAATCATCAACCGTACGCGAACAATGAAAATGTGTGTTTTCTGGGTCTGGTAGAGTTATGTTTTGGCTCGAAATGATGCAATCAGAGCAGGTTAGACTGAATATGGGATGATCTGCTGACCTCCACCCGAACTCAGGTTGTTACACTAAAGTAATAATGTCGGGGTCCCATATCGTGACCTTGTTTTATGCACTGTACATATTGCAAGGGAGAGGCAGAGCTGTGTTTGACAGTGTAACAGCTGCAGTTTCTGTCCTTGTCAGGCCATTGTGTCTTTGGTGGAAGTAAAAAGCATGGAATTTGCTGGCAGTTGCTTAATTTCTTTTTGGTGTTTTGTTTTGTTATTTTTAGTTTGTTTTTATAATCTTAAAACCATAATTACAGATCTTGAGAAAATTGTTTTATTTACTTAACAACTGCCGTTGTACCCTGGTACATAAATCAAAATTATAAATGGGGAATATTTACTGGTTTGAGTTACAGTGTAAATACACGATTAACTTCTTGAAAGTGCACGTTGCTTATTTCAGTAATTGGACCCGCTCCTAGAGACAGGCAAACGGGGAGATTACACAGGGAATGCTTGTTTCTGAAGATGAAGCTTCCTTCCTGATTAAAAAGAAAGAGAAGAAAGGGGGGAGCAGTTTCCTGCCCGAGTGCTCGTTTGAACGGAGGACTGCACTCGTGCCTCCCCCTGCTCCAGCTGGCCTTTACGTGCCGGCCTTTGTGGAGGCGTTTTCTGACGAACGATGTCCAAAACCATTTTCACAAGAGCAATTGGGGTTTGCCTGTACAGGCAGACCTGGGATTTAAAGAGGTTTTTGCTCCTCTCTCATCTGCTTTTAATAGGACAGATATCACAGATACGACAGCTGGTATCTGTGAAGTTAAGGCTTGATAAAGGCTCTTGTGTTCCTAAGATTCGTAATCTTCTAGAAACAGCCTAATGAAGAGACTCGACCCCAAATTTCAGCTATATATATTAAAAAAAAAATGTGTTCTGACCTTCATATAGATGATGTGAAAAATGAGTAACAGCAGCACTGCAGGCAATCTTCTCTGCTGTGATGTGACAACCCACCCCTTCATCGGAGGTTTCAAGAATTTGGCTGCGCTTTTGGAATTAAGCCTCATGATTCTGCCGAAGAGATGTTTTAGCTCGGAGCACAGCACACAATGGCTTTGTAGGAGTGTTGGCTCTGTGCTTACAGCAGGAAAATGCAGTAAAACCATACTTCTCTACCTACAATATGCGGTGGTTGTTTTGAATGCGGCCAAGCCTGTGTTTTATTCCCCTTTTTGGTTTTTTTGGAAGTAAACCCATGCTCACAGGCTTGAGCACCCAGGCAGCTAAAAGCTAGAACCATGTAAGATGACAATTAGGGCCTGACTTAATCCAGTAGGTCTTTTGCTTTCTTTAAGGACAAACTCCCTTGCTATGTCTGTCCAGTGTGGGCCATGGAATGAGAGCCATACATTCCATTCTTTAACCCGGCTGCTTCTTGCAAGTCTGCATGGAAAGTGGAGCATGTGGAAAGAAGAGTAGACTTCATGTGTACCTGTCGTAGGTCTTAGAGATGTTTACATCATGCAACATGGCTAGCTCGGAAATCCATGAACGAGCCATCAAGCAATCTCCAGAGGCAGTGGAGCAAAGGGGATGTGTGGTGGTGTGCTGAAGCTGATGGGACCCCGGACAACGTGGTTTCACAAGGCATCTGCGTGCCACTGCATTTTGTAGACACACTTGCTTGGGTATCCGAGTATGTGACTGTCTTTTAGAATGTGCCATCCGGCCGTTCACACTTGTGTAGAGCACTGCAGTGCAGAGCCTGCCAGAGGGAATATTTTGAAGTATATGAAAAGAAAGTTCAGATGTTTTTAGTCTGAGGGTGAAATTGCAGAAGGCCCTTAGAGGTCTGACTTATTGTGCAATCTCTGTAAGTAATTTGTAATCAAAATACCTTTGCACATGTCACTTTCCTATTTCCTGTAATAAAACAGCAAGAGCAATTAAGATTTTGGACCATAATCTTCTACAAGCTTCTAAAAATGAATGGGTTGGGGATTTTTTTGAGCTATGGCTGAAAGAGCCAATTTTTAAATTTTTGATTGCTTCAAAACCAGTTTAGTAATAGCTATTTTAATAGATATATATATTTTTTTTTTTAACTGTGGCCTGACAAACAAAACTGTTGTGTGGTAACATGATTGATCTGAAGTTTACTTCTGGAAAAAGTTAATTAAGAAACCAGAAGAACTCTTCACAAAACCTGAAGACATCTGTACTCCGGTAACCCAGTGTGTGACCTACTGGGCTCTCTGCATTGCAGATCAAAAAGAATCGGTAAATATACTGCCATACGCATGCAAACGTGTCGAACAACAGCCTGTGTGCTGTGTACCTGTAATGTTGTTCTGACGTGGTTCAGAAAGTTGTCTGTGGTCTTGGCGTTCTTCAGGAAACATCAGATGGATAGAGCTGCCTTTGGCATAGGATTTTTTTCTTGTTTAAGTAGGTGTGTGAAGGCCGGTGCCGCATAAATGAATTATACGGAAGATTGGAGGAAGAGGGGGCTTGTAAACGAGACTGAAATTAATGAAGATAAGAATTAGAAATCAAAACTTTATGTTTAGTCTGAGGAGAAACAATTCCTTAAACTGTAACCGCATGGCTGTTTCTTGTTTGCATCAACTCTGGTTGACTGTTATTGTCTTCTGTTAATTCTCTGGGGCAGTGGCCTGACTTTGTTGAATGAGCCAATTGTTTTCCTTTGTGTTGCCCGTCAAGTAAGTCCCCATCTGGTTTGTATCAGACTGTTTTCACAGCCAACAACTGCTGCCTTTCCTATATCCTGACACTTAAGGGCCCCATGCTATCAAAGCATTGCTGTGATAGCCTGTCTGGCTGGGCCCATACAGCTGTGCCTTGCAGCTTGAAACTATTACCCAAGTAATGGTAACTTAGAACTTGAACTGGCTCTTATTCCCATTGGTGTCGTGTGTACAGTGAACAGAATACATTTTTGTTGAAATCCGTGTTCAACAAAAAATTCTTTAAAGCTCTCGTTTTAGTTTATATGATTGGTTAGTTTTTATTTTCCAGCAGCTTCCTGTATCTAGAGGCAGTTTTGTGTTCTTCTAAAACATTAATGAGTACAAGACAAGCAATATTTATTTAAGGCACTGTTGTTATTACTTACTTTTATGGTACATTAAAGCTCAACAAGTGAAAATTAAACAAGCAAATGATTCTTAATGAGGATTTTTCTTATCAGATTTAGAATACATTTCCGGGAAACTTTCTGTGCCTGCTAAGCATAGGTTGTGTGAATAATGCTACACCTTGGCTACTCGCTACTCACTTTCCAACATTGCATCAAATAACAGTCACATTCAAATGTTCAAATGTCATATAAAGAAAGTTGGTCTTTAAGCATTTGTTCTCTTCTGCTCTTGCGTAGGCCATGTAGCCCGGTGGTAGAGTAATGATGAGGGGAAACATATTGCCCAACTTGTATATGTTTTGATTTTGAAGTATATTCTGGACTTGGTTTTTCCATGATATTGAAGAAAGGGAAAGAAAATAATGGGTAATGCATTCAAAATTTCTGGTGTTAATGTGACCCTGTGCAAGACGCTGCTAAAAACCAGATTGGTTTATCTAATAGTTGTAGAGTAACTGTTCCTGAACTTTGGAGTGTGTGTCTGTGTATATGTTGTGAATGAATTTTGCATCAAGTGAAAAATTGGGGAGCCATTAAATTCTGTGAGACACGAGATAAGATGTTTTTTTTTTTCTTTTTTGCCTTTGTGCTGTTCCTACGGGTACACAGTGGGTGTTATTGTGGCAGATTAGGATTGTGCTAAATAATTGGCTTTGTGTCATTGTCAGGTATTGCAAAAGCTGTTTTCTTAAGGAGCTTTCCACAGTTGCTCTTCCTGTGAACCCTACACAACTCCTAACCTCGGGAGAGGCAGAGTGGTGATCAGACCCAGGCGTCTCAGCCACTCACCTGCACAAGTCGTGTCCCATCAACACACAGTAGCCCACACCTCTGCAAGGAGGCTGCTCCCACGCATGCTGACTGGATTTCTCTGCAGGCTCCTTTCCAGTGCTGATTTTCCTGTATTTTGGCCAGAAATATTTGAACCCAGACAACTGATGGATGATTTTCATTCAGGCTGCTCACAAGCTATATTAATCATATAGCTTGATGGGCTTGTAGCCCAAAGTAATGAAGAAAGCTGTTGATGAACTGAGTGCAAACCAGGTTTGGCACCAACAGCTTGACCTGGGAAGAGTGCATGTCAGAGAGCTGCCGTGCTTTCTAAAGGAAGTTGGCAGAACATACTGGAAAGAGTTGTCACCGTCAGGTAATGCAGCCAGCGTTCAAATTTTCAACTTGTGTGCGTAGCTTCAGAGGTAAAAAACATCTGCCCAAATGAGAACCCAACGTAAACGGATGTGTTCAGTGTCTCGGAAGGCACTGCTTGACTGCCGCTCAGAGATTTGTGCGGAGCAGCTCCTGGGTTGCTAACAACAGTTGTTGGTTGCACCGTTGCTGCTGGGGAACCCTTGGTCAGAGGTGAAATCTCCAAGAGGCACAGCGTTGCTGGGAGCAGCCGGCAGTGTTTTCCCTGCTTCTTATGGCAGTTAGCAGAGGTAGAGGTGTGCATCACATTAAAATCGGTAGTGACGTGCCTAAAAGAGAGTTAAGAAGGTGGTGTGATGTGGTGTAGAGCAATACGTTTCTGCAGTTCATTTACTCTACTGATTTAGGGCTCACATCCACCTGAGTATTGCACAGGAATTTTGTTTGTATTCTTTCACAGGTAACAGGCCAAGTTTCTTGGATTTTGTATTTTTTTATGAGGAGGAATGCTTATCTCTATTGCACAAAGTTTAAATATTTTGGATTTTAACAAACTTTAAAATAACACAGGATAAAAACATATATTTACTCTCAGACTTTTCCAAGTTTCTGCTCCTGACATAAAATTGTAGAGGCAGTGTTTCTTGTCATCACACTGGGTGCTCATTTCAAAAGAAGACGGTCTTTGGCAGAATAGGGTCTGGACAATTACATAATAGTGGTGTCCCAGCAGATCTTCCACTACAGACATTTAATTTTTTCCTTATTTGAACATATGCTTACTGATGTAGATTCCTACAGTATTCTTTCTGAGTTGATAGAAAAATTGCTTGCCTCTCTAAAATTCCTAGAATTGCTTATTTCTAATACATTTTTCAAAGTGAATTGATATGCACAAATGGTAAGACCTTTGGTGGCCATCTTCTGCTGTTAAACAAATGGCTTTTAACCAGGTGTCTAACAAGTTTGTTAGTGTATGTGCTAGAAATATATGTAGGGATGCCCCAAGTTTATTAGAACGCATCACTGGAAAATGCTAACTGTATAGGGCTGGTTTTGTTCAGTCTTGTTTTGTTGTTTTTTCCTGGGGGAAACATTCATAATCGCCTTTTTAAAAGGTTTAGTTACAAAAATTGAGTAATTTTGCTGTAGGTATAAGCATTTTACATGCCAGCTCTTTGTAATTATTGTACAGTAACAGGAGTTTTGGTCAAACTGTTTCCATATGGAGAATCCCATGAATTTGTAAGTGCAAATCATCAAAACAAATGCATAGGGTTATGTGAATATTTAAGTATTCAGAATAAATATGGCGCTGTTGTTTGTGTTCATCTAGAAACTACTTATTTGAATGGGTTGTATTATGCTAAGTATATCTTATTTAATTTTTTTTATTGTAAGAATGCATTTAGTGACTCCATTGTATGTGAAGAGTGAGTTGCAATGAGAAAATCCTGCCCGGAAGCACTGCCCTTCAGGCAGTGCGGTGCAGAAAGTTTTCGGGTTTCATCCTGATGCCTGACCCCTAGCTTTCATTCGGTTCTGGGTGCAGATTGCTGCCATCCCTGGAGGGAACGTAATGTCCTTGCCAAGGAAATCCTCTTGTCTTTTTGAGGGAGAGCTCATCAAGGTCTCCCATCACACGTTTAAGGGATAGAAAATAGCTTGTGACTTCTCACACCGATTCACTGGAAGTTGTCCTCTCGCATTCCTAACAATTCATAGAATCATAGAAT